>NC_032009.1:11165925-11217537 GCF_001865875.1 Lupinus angustifolius | reverse complement strand
CAAGAACATATTCAACCGTTGAAATTTTCTAAAACACTTTCTAACTCATTTTGGAAGCAAAACCGAAAATGAGTGTTCTTGAACTCATGAAAAATGTGTTTTGAAACTATGAACAAGTTGTTTTCAAGAAGTTATTACATTGTTTTAATATATGAATTTTTACTAGTTTAAGCCTTTAACCATGGCTTTGGACAAGTTGGAAAATGGATGGATGAAAGAGTTTTAAGTATTTTACTAGTAGTAAGTTTTGAAATATCGGTAAACTAACGAGTTTTATTATGGTAGTTATGAAGATTTCCGGCATTGAACCATGCAACCCAACCGAACCGTAGCGATTTCATAAAGCACGCTTCATTAAGGTGAGAGAGAACACATCGTGACATAGTGGTGCCTGAATATGACACCCGGAACTCCTAAACCATCTCAAAGGTTTTGGGGTTAACTTGGGTTTTAAGAAAACCAAGATTTTTATGTTTGAATGCTTTTGAATATATATCATTGTTGATGAAATATGTTGAATATTGTATATGAATTTGTTGGGAACTTTTCTGTGTGCAGGTGTTTGAAAAACCATGTTTAAATGTGTTTTCGGTTGTCGAAAAGGGCAAAATTGGTATTCTGTCTATGTCCCTATCGCTTGGGCGAGAAACTCTCGCCTGGGCGACAACAGTCTCGCTTGGGCAAAGACTGGGGGAGGGGAAGTTTTGGTTCTGGAATTTCCTCGCCTTGGCGACTAAAACTCACTTGGGCGAGCAAGCCTCGCGTGGGCGAGTAAGCCTCGCCTGGGCGAGTAAGGGCCTCACTTGAGCGAGAACGCCCAGGATTTTAATGAGCCCCTGGAACTCTCTCGCTTGGGCGAGAGATGTCTCGCTTGGGCGATAGTACCTGCGCCTGGGCGAGGAAGGCTTTAGTTTATTTGAGATTTAAAGATAAATTGTCGCTCGGGTGACTAGTTCCTGCTTTGGCGAGGGACAATGTGGAAAGATTGAAATGAGATGATGTGGTCACAATACGATGAACCTGGGTAGGGTGTGTTATGATATAAAAGTTGTGGAATGAGATCTAGCTTAGATGAGAAGCATGACTCCACAAAAGTGTAAAAGCATTGTTTATGTTTATGCCTTGTTGGGAAAGTATCCGACTTGAGGTCGTCAACTAGGGGGGTACCCTAGTAAGGATACATGATATCATGGAACAACGATCGACCGACCGTAAGAGGCCTGGTCATGTGACCATCCAGGATTATTCGGTGATGGGTTGTAGTGAATGAGATGTTACCTTGAACATGTACGGTTGACGTACTATCGGGTCCCACAAGAAGCATTCCTTGTCGGGAGATGGCTTAAGGATGGGCCGATCATGTGTTTGATTAATACACTTGCATTCGACTCTGACTAGGAATGCATTGCATTGTGACCATGAAGTAGTGGAGAGGAAATGACGGGACGACTTAGAGCACCGTAATGTAAGTAGGGACGGCACTGATTGGATGGTGATTCGCCAACAATGTCTTGAGGGAGAGTCTGGGTGAGACGAGTTCCTTGTATTCTTGGGGAGGTATCCTGCTGGATCGGATAGTTCTCACATGCCAAACTAGGCAATCTATGAAAACCCATGGATTGCATTCGAGATCGATGAGAGGGATGCCCAAAAAGCGTTTGTACGACCTAGGTCTAGGTAGGACTGTTCCTGAGGGAACCGATCGATCTATTTTTAATTCCTTGTGAGGATATGTTATTTCGGGTGCGTACAAAGAGGCTTGGTATGGGACCTGTACTCTCGATTATTTCCGATTAGGATGTTGGATGGATATTGGTGTAAGGTGGATAATCATGACATATCATGCATACATTATCATTGTGGAAGTGAATTCCCACATGTGAGTTACAAGCATTGTGTATTCCTATGTTTATGCATGCGATATAGTTATGAGTAGAATGTTGATTTTATTACTTGATATATTGGTAATGTTGGATTAAATGGTAAGTTATGTATTTCTTCATGATGTCAATGATAAAATGATGAACTATATGTTAAAATATATTTTATGTCTGAGTGTGATATTCTGAATAAGGCAACGCCGTCAATGAATTTATGTTCATTAGATGTCTTACTCTCTCTGCTATATTGTTCTCGTTTTGTATATATTTGTTATGCAGATGGCCAACAACAGCACTCACATTTGAGGTTATCACTTCACGATGTCCCCGATAGGACAATGGACTAGTGACGGGCACAAATATACCTACATAGGCCCCTACGGTGTGTCGTTGCACATGGTGTGCAACGGGTCATCGATGATGATCCCTCAACCCGGCACCTACATTGACACTTCCTTCACCTTGTCGCCAAAGAGGCCGATGTCTCTAGAGGTTGGACTTCGATACCCGCCAGTCAGGAGTGATGGTGTTGTTCCCTGCCACGGTTATAGGACGTGGTCAGATTGTTTGGGTGCTCTTTCATCCAGCAGAGCCAAGAGAAGTAGTGGTCTTGGAAAAGGTCCCTGCAGGAAGGCTCCGGTGTTGAGAATGTCATCCCCTCCGAATTATGCCGCTGGGTTATGGCATAATGAAGTAGAGGAAGAGGAAGAGGAGGACGAGGTCGTTGAGCTCGTCAATGTAGAGAGCTCGGTGGAGGTGATCGACCTCGTGTCTGATTCGAAAGAGGAGGAGGACCCGAGTGAGGGGTCCAACATTCCTGGAATCTTTTGAGTCAACTTGTGGACCAGTCGATGTCCCCTTTTGTTTTGGTGGGGGTTGTGTTTCTTTTGATTTTTATATGTTAGTGGCGATGTAGTTTCCGCCTTTGCTGACCTAGTCTGTATGAACTGACTAGGACTTAACCGATTATGTACATCGTATTATTCAGGAAATTGTGAATCATGTTAAGTTATCATTCGATAACGATAAGTTGATTTTCCACATTCGAGTTACTTAAAGTGATGTCCCGGAAAAGGATTATTTGAAAAGGAGGCAATTTTTATATAATTCATTTCAAAAAAAAAAAATTTACCCATTTTTCCGCAATGTTTTTGAGAAGTAATTTTCGGGGCGTTACACAATCAACTAGAATACCTCTATGAAAAGGTAGGAATTGTTTGGAATGAAATCATTTCGTTTGGGTTAAAAGCTGTGTAGTTTGAATATGAAAACTGGTGTAACAACTCTCAGTAACCGATTATGTAATCAATGTAATCGATTACCCATCTAGTCTATCCAACTGAGAAATTGATTTTCATAGGCAGTAATCGATTACTCAAAAGGTGTAATTAATTACCCAACTGCTTTGTTCAACTGGGTAATAATTAACCGTGTTGCGTAATCGATTACCCATATGGTGTAATCGATTACCCTGATCAATTTCTTTTGGATAACTCGTTTCTCACTTATGTAACCTGTTGCTTAGTTCTAGTAACCTGATACTTAGTCACAGTAACCTGTTACTTAGTCACAGTAAACTGTTACTTAGTCACAGTAACCTGTTACTTTGTCACAGTAACCTGTTACTTTGTCACAGTAAACTGTTATTTTGTCACAGTAAACTGTTACTTTGTCACAGTAACTTGTTACTTTGTCACAGTAACCTGTTACTTTGTCACAATAACCTGTTACTTAGATCTAGTAACCTTTTACACAATATTTTGAAGAAAAAAAAATTCATTTATACTTGTGGTTATCAATTTTCTTTTAAAATAATTTTGAGCATTACTACTAAGTGTATAGTTTAGAGTATAAGGATAGAAGTACCTAAAGAGTTTAGATTCTACATTCTTGAAGATTTGTCTTCATAAGTATTCTTCATTTTCTTCGTTTATGTGATATTGGTGTCTTCATCAAAGTTGTGCCAAGGTCTGGAGCCAAATATTCTTCACAACTACTCTATGACTCTCACTCAGCATGCTTAGCATCCAAATCCATATAGTCCAATCGATTTGACAATCTACAAAGTTATGCTTGAACTTGTTGATTCACAACATCAAGAGCATCCATGCTTGTGGTGATATAGCCTCAAAAAGAGAGTAACACATCCATAACCATTTGAATAGAAGGCATGGAACCATATGATGATGACTAAGCATGAACCGAAGAGGGTTGTTGAGTGGGAGGGTCAGCATAAGGGTTTTTTAGTTTGAGCACTCTTATGATCATCATGGTGCTTATAGAGCATATCAATGGTATCCCAAAATAATCCCATTTTGTGGATGACATCCACATCGATCTTATTTTCCCGAGCATCAAGCACGATCTTTGACTCTCCACCAATAGATACACCAAAATGCTCAAAAATGGCAGTTATGATGATAGCATAAGGTAAGGGACCAAAATCTCTTCTAAAGGCCCACATTTGTCTCATTACCATCAATGTCCAAGTTGTCGGGACATTATGCTTAATAGCATACATTAATTTTAGTTCTATATCATTAAGTTGTGAATGATTTGAAATTTTTGGAAATATGATGTAACTAAGAAAGTAATGAAGTAAACAGTCCTCTACATTTAAATTTCCAATATAAAGAATATTTATATTTTTCACAGTGTCACCTATTCTTACGCAATTCAATTTGCCTATTGGAATATCTACATATAGAGTCGTAGAAGTCTTGTCTATTGTACCCTTCTAAGTCATCACACTATAGGTCTGACTCTACTATAGTCCCTATGTATGGTATGTTACCTCAAATTGAACTTAAAGTTCAAAAATCTAAGGCAAGTTCCTTGCCTTTGACAATTGAGAATTTATTCTTCTTGAAAGTCAAATTGTAGTAAAACACCCTTACAAGTTCTGGGTAGTAGGCATAGTGCATTTCACAGAGATTAAACAAGTTTTGTTGCCTAAGAAGGGTGCGGAAAATGAAATCATCACACTCAAAAGAGTGTAACTTACCAAATTTTGGAGCAAAAATGCCTCTCTGCATAATATTCTCCATGAATACCTTGTGTTGTTCATCATTAGAAAAAAGTTGAGCTAAGTCCAATGAATTAGTCTCGGAAGAGGTATGTTGCCTCCTTGGAGCCACATTGGTTCGTTGCTTCTTGGTTTTGGAAGTTGAAGCCATGAATTTGAACTTTTTAAGAAACTAGGTTTTGAGATTTTAAGAATTGGGGTTTTTTATTTAGGCTATCAAACACAAAAAATGAAGGTCGCAATGTGTTTGGAACTGAAAATCTAATATTAATATACTCGAAAGTTACTCAAAACGGTTAATGTGGGGGTTTTTCGAGTTTGGGGGGGGGGGGGGTTACCACAGTTTGAAAAGGTTGAAATGAGGAAGATGAAATTTGAAAAATGGGAAAACCTTTGTATATTCTGTTGTGTAATCAGTTACTCCAGGTGAGTAATCCGTTACACATTTCCTCTATTTCAAAATTAATCGATTACACTAGATTGGTAATCATTTACCATCATCATATTTTTTTAATTTTAGACTATCTGATGCATGGTAATGAGTTACTTAGGAGTACTAATCGATTACATACCCCAAACATGTGAAAATTAAGCATATTTAAACATGTATAAGCACAAGTAGGCATATGATAAAAATAATGAAGCAAAACATATAGTCATATAAATCAATTTTAGAACAAGTAAGCTTCATCAAGTATGTCTAATTCTCATCTAATCTTGTAAAATGATTCTTTAGCCAAATGTTTAGTGAATATGTATGTTAATTGCTCATGTGTATTAACAAATTCCAAGAGCACATATTTCTTTTGGACATGGTCTCTAAGGAAGTGATGCCTTATATCAATGTGTTTGGTTCAGGAATGTATCACTGGATTTTTGTGAGGTTTATAGCACTAGAATTATCACATTTCAAGGGAATGCAACCCAAGTCTAAGTCATAATCTCGTAATTGTTGCGTGAACCACAATATTTGGGCACATCAACTACTTATTGCTATATATTATGCCTCAATTGTACATAGAGAAACACAAACTTGCTTCTTACAAGACCATGAGACTATAACATATCCTAGAATAGGACAAATAACACTAGTACTTCTCCTCTCAGATTTCCAGCTAAATCTGAATCTGAATATCCCACCTAATGACATAAACTTCCTTTTGGATACCATAGTCCTACATTAGGTATGCCTTTAAGATATTTCATAATTCTTTTAACGAGACTAAGATGTGACTCTTTAGGGTTTGATTAATAACATGCACAATGACATACACTAAATATTATATCAGGTCTACATGTACTAAGATAAAGTAGGGAACTAATAATACAAGAGGTTACTACACAAGAGATCATTAGTAGAACCGAAAATAATATCATCAAAATAAATTTGTACAAGAAGCATATGATGATCTATTTTATTAATAAATAGTGTAGTATCAACATTTCCTTTGGTAAAACCTTTATCAATTAAGAATCTTGCTAGACGATCATACCAAGCACGTGGGGCTAGCTTTAAGCCATAGAGAGCTTTCTTAAGTTTATATACATGAGAGGGATGTTTGCCTCTTTGAACCCTAGAGTTTGCTCTACATATACGTCTTCATGAATATAAAAATTCAGAAAGGCACTGTCTACGTCCATTTGACATAACTAAAATTCCAAAGAACATGCATATGCTAACAATAATCTAATGGCTTCAAGTCTATCAACCAAAGCGAAGGTTTCCTCAAAATTTATTCCTTCTTCCTGATTGTATCCTTGGGCTATTAATATTGCTTTTTTTCTTACGATAACACCTCTCACCTGATTTATTTCGAAAGACCAAACGTGTTCCTATAACATGCTTATCCTTAGGTCTAGGAACAAGTTCCCAAACATCGTTTCACCCAAAGTGGTTAAGTTCTTATTGTATTGCAAGAATCTAGTGTTCGTCCTCGATTGTGTCATCAATCTTGGATGGTTAAACTTGAGAGACGAAGGTCATGTTTAGACAATCATCATTCAGCTTAAGGTGTGGTAACTCCCTTACTTATATCACCAATGATGTTGTCGATGAGATGATATAGATGGGTTCTCCACTTCTTAAGGTGTGGTAACTCCCTTACTTAAAGCACCATCTATTTTTAATTCCTCCATATTGGTTGTAGTTTCAGAAATGGAATTTTCTAAGGATGAACTAGGTAAGTCATTATCATACATAATGGACTTTTCTTCCATATAAGGATTACTCTCATCAAAAGTTACATTAATGGATTCTTCCATGCCTAAGTTTCTCTTATGAAAAAATCTAAAAGCTTTGCTTGCAAGAGAATAGCCTAGGTAAATCCCTTCATCAGCTTTTGCATCACACTTACCCAAGTTATCATTACCATTATTTAGAACAAAACATTTACAACCAAACACATACTAGTGAGAAATATTTGGTTTTCTACCTTTGAAGAGTTCATAGGGGGTTTTCTTTAGAATTGGTTTTATAAGAATTCGATTGGAGACATAACAAGTCATACTAACTGCATATGCCTAACAATACTTTGGGAGATTAGTTTCATTCAATATGGTACGAGCTAGTTCCTCCAATGACCTATTATTTCTATCAACAACACCATTTTGTTGAGGTGTTCTTGGAGCAGAGAAATTGTGAGTGATACCAAAATCATCAAAGAATTCCTCAAAATAAGTAGTTTGAAATTCTCCACATGATCACTCTATAGCAGCGATTTTCAAGGATTTTCCATTTTGAACTCTTTTAGCATATTTGCTAATGGCATTAAATGCCTCCTTCTTGTGTACCAAGAATAGAGTTCGTGTGTATCTTGAGAAATTCTCTACTATTAGAAGAGCATAGTAGTTACCACCAAAATGTTTTGTCTAAGAGGGGCCAAATAAGTCCATATGTAGTAACAGTATTGGTCTATCAGAAGAAACAATACGCTTTGGTTTGAAAGAAGTTCTTGTTTACCCTTTTGACAAGACTACATATAACAAACTTCATGTTAGGTAAAGCAACAACTAAATCTTTCTTGATCAATTTACTCAAATGATCCATATGAAATGAGCAATTGTCTTATGTCATAGCCATGAATCATGATCATTAACAACTAAGCATTTAATGGAACAGAAGAATCATTAAAATCAATCATATAGATATTATTAATTCTCTTACCAATAAGTTTAGAGTTTTCAGATGCCTTGTTGTCAATAATGCATTTGTTGGAGTAGAAAGCCACATGGAACCCTTTGTCACAAAGTTGACTAATGCTTAGTATATTATGCTTAAGTCCTTCCAAGTATAAAACTCCTTCTATTGTATTGGAAGGAGGTTTCCTGATTCTACCAACTCCAAGAATTCTTCATTTATTGTTATCACCATATATGACAAAGCCCTTGTCCCTTTGAGTAAGGACAGAGAACTTCCCTTTGTCACCCGACATATGTTTTGAGCAACCGCTATCCAAATACCATAAAAGACTACTAGCTCTCAAATATACCTTCTCATCATCAGAATGATTAGAAATCATTATGGATAAATAAGTATGCTCCTAATTCTCTCATTCTAAATTGGAACATGTGTCTTTGCCTTCCCATGCAATGTAGGCCCGTCATCCAGTCCTCTTTTCTGATTTCCCATTAAAGGGATTCTTCTTTACTGTAGGACAATTCATCTTCATATGACCAGGTTTTCCACATTGAAAATAGTTAAAGTTTTAAGTTGAAATGGAAAATTCATTTCTCTTGGTGAATTTCCTATAATGTCCATCCTGGACTCCTTTATACATTTTTAGAAAATTGCTGAACTTATTCACTAGCATGACTCATATACTTATGCCTTTACCTCATGTTGATCAAGTTAGCTTAATTCCAATTCATGTTCCTATAATTTTCCAAAAAGTGTAGTCAAGGACATTTTTTATAAACTATTCTTTTTAGAAATAGTTGTCACTTTTGGTTGCCATTTCTGATCAGTGATCTTAGAACTTTCAAGTTGAAGTTACTATTTGATAGGACCTTTCATAATGCAATGAAAATATTTCTAAGATGAGTAAACCTCTTTTGGAGATCAAGAATTTTCTCTCTTGATTTCATGTGGAACATCTCATACTCTTGGGATCGAATATTGAGTCTAGACCGCTTGACTTTTTCAGTTCCCTCATGTGTGGTTTCTATAGTATCTCACATTTCCCTTGTCGGTTTACAATTAGACACTCTAAAGAATTCCTCGATTCCTCGGGCTGGAGTGAGGACTTTTTTTGCCTTGAGTTCATATTAGACTTTCTTATTATCCTAATCATTCGAGGTTTATTTAGGTTTAACTTCCCTTACACTATTGATTACTATAAAGGGTTAATAGGGTCATTCCTTAACCGCATTCTAATATCAAGGTCTTCAGATTCTATAAATCTTCTCATCTTTAATTCCAAAAGTCATAGCATTCTCCAACAAAACATGGAGGGCGATTGATGTTGGAACCTTCTCCCATAAAGGATCTAGAGGCCATAAAAAAATGTACGATCTTTGGGAGTAACTTGCCCAAAACTAAGCTTTGGTGCCAATTGTAAGTATTAAATGACAACTAAAAGGGGTGGATTAGTTGTATGGAGTAATGGCCAATTTTTCTGCTACGATATCAAAGTGTTTATGCAGCTAAAATATTGCATAAATCTTACAAAGAAATAATTAAAAAAACAAAAGAGATAGAGGAGAGAGAAGAGAGAAAGAACACAAAATTTTTATATTGGTTCACCTTCTTGTTCATTGAAGTCTACTTCGAGTACTCTTGGATCCTATGTGGAATGAGTGTTTCAGTGCCAATAAATATGCTTCCAATAAGCCAATACATCCTTCCATGAATTTGGACACGATCATAATGAAATCCATTGAGTTTGGAGGAAAGGTTTTCAGTTTGGATTTAAAAATCTGGTTATAACATCTCTATGTAAATGGTTACATCATGATATAATCGATTACTCAAACTCTCTATCTGAGAATTAAGTGGTTACTTCAGGGCAGTAATTAATTACACTATGTAAAAATTACTTGTAAAATTTTACTAACCTAGGTAACATGTTACGTAGTCCCGGTAACTTGTTACTCACTGTTTCACAGTTCAAGTAATATATTACCTAGGTCTAGTAACCTATTATTCAGATCAAGTAACCCATTACTTAGCATTTTGAAATTTATTTTACTTTGTCTAAGAATTTCCAAATTTTATTTCAAAATAGTTTTTCACTTTCATTTGAGCATTGCCTACTAATCATAATAGAGTGTAAAGATTAGAAATACCTATTGAAGACTTAGACTTGAATTGAAGCTTGGTCTTCTTATATCTTCATCATCTTCTTCCTTTTTCCTTCTTTTTGTGTGATCTTGATGTCTTCATTAAAACTGTGTCAAGGTCAGGAGCAATATCTTCTTCACAATGAGGTCGTCTAATAGGGTCACTCCAACCGGATCCGTAAATGATTCACTTAGATGAGGGATAGGCTTCTCTAACACTCCATTGTGATTCTTCCCTTGACTGAGTCACTTTCTATTCTCTTCTTTTGAAACCTCATATCCTAGCTCGAAATTATCAAAATTTCAAGAGACTGAAATGAACGACTAGTACCCTGTAGGTGCATGCCTAAACCTTTTCCTTCCTTGTACCCTTTGGTAGCCACGATTTAAGTCACTATATGGTTCACCTCATGCATATGACCCTTCCCTTCATGATGTGGCCTCTCGACTACCACAAAGCTATGTAAGAAATCATCACCATCTTTGACCCTCTCCACAAAAGGTATTTGATGTGAATCCATTTTTAGGGGATTCGGATTTTGTTTTGATCGTTCTTGAATGTAAGTCTTTGAGAAGAATATGGATTTTTGTGCTTTGAAACTTGTTATATTTTTTATGGGTTTTTGTTTTGGGTTTTTGTTTGGTCGTGGGGTATGGTTATGTTGGTTTGGGTTTTGGTTGTTTGTGCAGTGTGTTTGGCCGTGGGTCTTGGGGTGAAGGTTGAGTGGGGTTGTGGATTGTTTATGGAAATTGTGTACGGATATTTGTTGATGGTTGTGTGTGTGGGAATTGTTTGGCTGTGTGTGGTTGGAGGTTGAAGTTGATAGAAGAAGATGGATTAGATAGGAAGATGAGGCGCCATAAGCTTGATTGCTTGATAAGCCTAATGTATTTCGCCAAAAGGAAGAGAACCTTGATAAGAAATGGCCTTGGTTTAACCAAGAAACTAGGAGAAACTCAACTAGCAATGGATTATTTTCCAAATAAAATTCAAGTTGTCTTATTTCCATGTGTTGTTTGGTCAAGCCTATTCCCATATGCAAAAGGATAAATTACATTCATTGGTTGCTCCTAATTATTTTCCCCCATGTGTTAATTTGGTCAAGCCTTATGTTTAGTAGACTTTCCTAATTTGTTTTTCCCATGTGCTGATTTGGCTAAGCTTGAGGAGTGATGTCTTTCCTTATTCCTTTATCCATGTGCTCATTCGGCTAGCTTTCATTGTGTTGAATGCCCAAATTCGAAATTGGGAGCTCTTGGAATGAATAAGGAATTAAATCCTTGCCTTCATAGCTCTCCATTATGGCTTCAATCTCTTTTAAGGGAAATTCAAATCAGGTTTGATTCTCTGATTTGAATTCAAATGCTCCACCAGATAAGGAAAGAAATCCTTGGTCATTTACTTGCTAGGTTCATTAAGGAAAGATTTTTCATGATCTTACCCTTTTGGAATTTCACACGCCTAGGCCAAGCAAGGAAAAATTTGGCATGATCTTCTCCCTTTTGAAATTCACACGCCTATGCCAAGTAAGAAAAGATTTGCCATGATCTTCTTTAAGGTAAATTCAAATCAGATTTGATTCTCTGATTTGAATTCAAATGCTCCACCAGATAAGGAAAGGAATCCTTGGCTATTTACTTTCTTGCTTCAATAAGGAAAGATTTGTCATGATCTTCTCCATTTTGAAATTCACACGCCTATGCCAAGTAAGGAAAGTTTTTATGGCATTCAAATGAAATTGGATTCACATGTACTCTTTCAACTTAGGCAAGGATCCATTGTATCTTCATGAGGTGGATTCACGGCTGGGTTAGTGGGGGATTCTCCTTGCTTTGTACCTGGATTACATGGTTCTTAATGCAATTTATTACAACTATAAGTTGAAGTACTCAAAGCTGAAAAAGGCAAATAATGATTGTTCTTCCAAACAAGGAAAAGAAATAATTCCTAGACTACATGTAGGTATGATAGTCCCCACTTATTAAATGGGACTCCCACATGCCTCAAGTGTTCCCTCCTTGGTCGTGGCCAACCTGGGTTACTTCTATAAAAATGGTGCAATGTATGGGCCTGATTTCCTTGCTAGGCTTTGTTGACTTGGTCACTTCTTCCACTCGTAGGTTGAGAGTTTGGTATGCTTTCTTGATTCTGGACCGGGTCATGGGCCCTCCTTGCCCACTTAGCTCTTCATCATTGATGGGCCTTGGTGGATTCATATCATCCCCTCCTTCTTGGAATGAATTCGTCCTCGAATCAAAGTCTTCATCGCCTGCATCATAAAGAGAAAGGTCAGAAACATTAAATGTGGCACTAATGTTTCCATACTCACCTGGAAGGTCCAGTTTGTAAGAATTGTTGTTGATTCTCTCTAGTACACAAATGGGCCATCTCCTCTAACTTGGAGTTTGGATTTTCTTTGTGCAGGAATCCTTTCCTTCCTCATGTAGACCCAGACTAGGTCTCCGAGTTCAAAGATCACCTTCTTTCGCCCCTTGTTTGCTTGTTTAGCATAACCTTCTATCTTTTACTCTATTTGGGCCTTGACCCGCTCATGTAGCTATTTCTCATAGTCCGCTTCAGACTTACCATTCTTATGCTGCAACACATACGAGTTAGGCACAGGTAATAAATCGAGAGGGGTTAGCGGTTGGAACCCATAAACTATCTCAAATGGAGACAATTTCGTGGTACTATGAGTAGCCCTGTTCTAAGCAAATTCAACGTGGGGCAGGCACTCTTCCCAGCTCTTTATATTACTTTTAATGATTTCCCTCAAAAGGGTAGATAAAGTTCTATTAAAAACTTCAGTTTCGCCACCTGTTTCGGGATGGCACGTGGTGGAAAATAGGAGTTTAGTCCCAAGCTTCCCCCATAAAGTCATCCAGAAGTGACTAAAGCACTTGGTGTCCCTGTCACTTACAATACTTCGTGGTAGACCATGTAGTCTTACCACTTCCTTAAAGAACAAGTCATCAATTTTTTTACAAGGTATAAAATGAGCCATTTTTGAAAAACGATCTACTACAACAAAAATTGAATCTTTTCCATTTTTATATCGTGGCAAAGTAATAATAAAGTCCATGGATAAGTCTACCCATGGATAATCAGGTAGGGGCAATGGAGTATAAAGCCCATGGGGCATGTTTTTAGATTTGACCCGCTTGCAAACAATGTAATTCTGACAGTGCCTTTGCACATCTCGCCTCATGTGAGGCCAGTAGAAGTGTTTTTGTAACATATCTAGGGTCTTTTAGACACCAAAGTGGCCCATTAGGCCCCCTTCATGAGACTCCTTAACAAGCAAGTCTCTAATGGATACTTTAGGTATACACAAACGTTTCTCTTTAAACAAATATCCATCTTGCCTATAGTATCCATTAACAGCAACATTTTCATATTTACTATACATATCAGCAAATTCATTATCATTAACATACAAATCTTTGATTAATTTAAATCCCAACAGTTTTGTTTCAAAAGTAGAAAGCAAAGTATGCCTTCTTGATAGAGCATCGGCCACAGTATTGGCTTTTGCCTTCTTATGTTTTATGACATAAGGGAATTGCTCTAGGAATTCAACCCACTTAGCATGTCTTTTATTTAAATTACCTTTCCCTTTCAAATATTTTAGTGACTCGTGGTCACTATGTATGACAAACTCCTTGGACAGGAGGTAATGCTGCCAAGTTTGTAGTGCCCTTACCAAGGCATACAATTTCTTCTCATAGGTGGAATAATTCAACATTGGGCCACCTAGTTTCTCACTGAAATAAGCTACTAGGTGTCCTTCCTGCATTAACACAGCTCCAATTCCCACATTAGATGCATCACATTCTATTTCAAAATATTTTGTAAAATTAGGTAAAACAAGAATGGGTGAATTGGTTAGTTTTTCTTTAAGCCTCTTAAAGGCTTCCTCTTGTTTCTCACCTCATTTAAAGCCGACATTCTTTTCAACAACCTCATTAAGAGGTGCAGCTAGGGTACTAAAGTCCCTAACAAAGCGTCGGTAGAAGCTAGCCAGACCATGGAAGCTTCTAACATCAGCTATAGTTTTGGGGGTGGGCCAATCCTGGATGGCCTTAATCTTTTCTTTATCAACATGGACCCCTTGGGCATTAATCAGAAAGCCCAAGAATATCACATGGTCCACACAGAAAGAACATTTCTCAATATTAGCATACAGGTTTTCTTTTCTTAACACAAGTAAGACATGTCTAATATGTTCATAGTGTTCATTTAAATTTTTATTGTATATTAATATGTCATCAAAATATACTACCACAAATTTTCCCAAAAATTCTTTTAAAACATGGTTCATTAATCTCATAAACGTGCTGGATGCATTAGTTAACCCAAAAGGCATAACTAACCACTCATACAACCCAAATTTAGTTTTAAAAGCAGTTTTCTATTCATCCCCTTCCCTATTATGAATCTGATGGTACCCAATTTTTAAATCAATTTTAGTAAATATACAGGCACCATACAGTTCATCAAGTAAATCATCTAATCTAGGGATAGGATGACTATACTTTACCGTGATATTGTTAATTGCCCTACAATCAGTATACATTCTCCGGAACCCATCCTTTTTGGGCACAAGGATGACAGGGACAGCACAAGGGCTCATGCTTTCCTGAACGCATCCCTTTTGCATCAACTCCTCCACTTGCCTTTGGATCTCTTGAGTATCATGAGGGTTGCTCCGATAGGCAGGCCTATTGGGAAAAGATGCTCCGGGAATGAGATCAATATGATGCTCAGTTCCCCTTAATGGTGGGAGGCCACGTGGAACCTCCTAAGAAAATATATCCTCAAATTCCTACAGAAAACTTTTTACATAATCAGGTACAACAATATGAGAGTTAGCACTTAAACAGAATTGTTGACCAATAAGTAGGTAAAGGGGTTGCCTAGATGTTAAAGCACCCTTTACTTCCCCTTTGGAAGCCATCAAACTTTTTTTCTTTTCATTTTTTTTTTCATTTTCAATCTTTTCATTTTCACTTTTCTTTTTGGATCGTTTCTCTTTTTTTCTTTTTCTTCTTTTTTTTCTCGATCCATTTTTTCCTTTAATTTTCTTTGATCTTCACCAACTTGTCTTGGGGACAAGGGTGACAATACAATTTTTTTATTATAATGTATAAATGTATATTTGTTAGAGAGCCCATCATGGATGGCTCTCCTATCATATTGCCAAGGCCTGCCAAGCAGCATATGGTTGGCCTCCATCACTACCACATCACATAGTATGCAATCCACATATTTCCCTATAGAGAAGGGAACCTCCGCCTGTTGGTTTACTATCATCTCTCCAACCTCACTTAACCATTGTAGTCGGTAAGGGGTTGGATGAGTCCTCGTCACAAGGTTGAGTTTAGAAACCAACCTAGTGCTCACCATATTGGCACAGCTGCCACCATCAATAATTAGGGAACAAACATTCCCTACTACCAAACATCTAGTATGGAAGATGTTCTTCCGTTGACTCTCCTCATCCTCCCTAACTTGGCTCCCTAAGAGCCTTCGCACCATGAGAAGATCCCCTTCTGGAACATCAGCATCCTCTTCACTTTCCTCTGAACTTGAAGCCTCTGATTCAGACTCCACCACTCCATTCTTCATCACCATGGTCCTCCTAGTTGGGCATTGTGAAGCTATATGGTCATTCCCAAGACATTTGAAACACTTGACCTCCCTACTCCTAGTGGTGTTTTCCATGGGCTTCTTCCCTTGGGAAGAGCTCACAACCTCCTTTGGAATGGGTCTCTCCTTATTGGGCTTGTCCTTTCACCCTGAAGATTGGAATTTTGTGTTGGAAGATTATCTGGTTTTCCTCCTCCGTAGTTGTTGTTCTACCTTCATGGCTTGTTGGATCAGATCCTCTAACTCCAAATATGGGTGTAACTCCACTACATCCTGAATCTCCTGGTTCAGTCCATGAAGAAACTGTGCCATAGTGGCTTCACGGTCCACATGAAAATTGGATCTCAGAAGAGCCAACTCCATCTCCTCGTAGTACTCATCCATTGATTTGTTTCCTTGGGTCAACCTTTGAAGTTTTTTATGGATATCCCTTTGATAGGAGGTCGGAACAAACCTCTTTCTCATCACAATTTTCATCTCATCCCAAGAATCCACTCATTCAGCACCACACCTCCTTATCTCCTTCTGAAACCGGTTCCACCATACCATGGCATACTCCTTAAATTCCAAGGCTGCCACCTTCACCTTTTTCTCATCATAATAATTATGGCAGTAAAAAACCTTCTCCATTTTCAACTACCTTTCTAGATAGGCTTCAGGATTATTCATCCCCATGAAGGTAAGGACTTTAATCTTGACCCCATTCATTCGATCATCCATCCTCCTCTCCTTATGACCACCATCATCATTCCTCCTTTCCCTTCGCCTCCTTCTCCTTTCTGGTTCAGAATCACTCGAACCACTGTTGTGTTGCCTTCTATTTTGTTGAACTCACATCTCCTCCAATTGTTGTTGGAGTGCTCGGAATTGTGTACTCATTGCATCAATTGCTTGCATATAGGCCATGATCCTGGGGGACTCGGCCTCATCTCATGTAGGACTAGATATTTTCTCACTTTTCTCTTGACTCTTTTCTCTCAATGTGTTTAGTGTGTATCACTCCCTCATTTTCTCTCAATTTATCCTTGGGTTCTTGATAAAATCAAGTTAACCAAGAGTTGCTTTCAATATAGCAAACTCACAGACTTAACAAACAGAAAATATTTGGCTCAGATATATTTTGAGGCAAATGTAAGGGTAGACTCTTTTTTTTCGGTTTTGACAAGGTAGGAATTTTTTTGTTTTTTTTTACTTGATACAAGAAACAAAATTTTGACTTACACAAGACTAGCTTTGAATACCACTTGATGTGAATCCTTTTTTAGGGGATTCGGATTTTGTTTTAATCGTTCTTGAATATAAGTCTTTGAGAAGAATATGGATTTTTGTGCTTTGAAACTTGTTAAATTTTTTATGGGTTTTTGTTTGGTCGTGGGGTATGGTTATGTTGGTTTGGTTTTTGGTTGTTTGTGGAGTGTGTTTGGCTGTGGGTCTTGGGGTGAAGGTTGAGTGGGGTTGTGGATTGTTTAGGGAAATTGTGTATGGATATTTGTTTATGTTTGTGTGGGGGGGGGGATTGTTTAGCCGTGTGTGGTTGGAGGTTGAAGTTGATAGAAGAAGATGGATTAGATAGGAAGATGAAGGCGCTACAAGCTTGATTGCTTGATAAGCCTAATGTATTTCGCCACAAGGAAGAGAACCTTGATAAGAAATGGCCTTGGTTTAACCAAGAAACTAGGAGAAACTCAACTAGCAATGGATTATTTTCCAAATAAAATTCAAGTTGTCTTATTTCCATGTGTTGTTTGGTACAAATACATGGGAAATTCGGCTAGGCCTATTCCCATGTGAAAAAGGATAAATTGCATTCATTGGTTGCTCCTAGTTATTTTCCCCCATGTGTTAATTTGGTCAAGCCTTATGTTTAGTAGGTTTTCCTAATTTGTTTTTCCCATGTGCTGATTTGGCTAAGCTTGAGGAGTGATGTCTTTCCTTATTCCTTTCTCCATGTTCTCATTCGGCTAGCTTTCATTGTGTTGAATGCCCAAATTCAAAATTGGGAGCTCTTGGAATGAATAAGGAATTAAATCCTTGCCTTCATAGCTCTTCATTATGGCTTCAATCTCTGTTAAGGGAAATTCAAATCAAGTTTGAATCTCTGATTTGAATTCAAATGCTCCACCAGATAAGGAAAGAAATCCTTGGTCATTTACTTGCTTGATTCATTAAGGAAATATTTGTCATGATCTTCTCCTTTTGGAATTTCACACGCCTAGGCCAAGAAATGAAAGATTTGGCATGATCTTCTCCCTTTTGAAATTCACACGCCTATGCCAAGTAAGGAAAGATTTGCCATGATCTTCTTTAAGGTAAATTCAAATCAGATTTGATTCTTTGATTTGAATTCAAATGATCCACCAGATAAGGAAAGGAATCCTTGGCTATTTACTTGTTTGCTTGAATAAGGAAAGATTTGTCATGATCTTCTCCATTTTGAAATTTACACGCCTATGCCAAGTAAGGAAATTTTTTATGGCATTCAAATGAAATTGGATTCACACGTGCTCTTTCAAATTAGGCAAGGATCCATTGTATCTTCATGAGGTGGATTCACGGCTGGGTTAGTGAGGGATTCTCTTTGCTTTGTACCTGGATTACATGGTTCTTAATGCAATTTATTACAACTATAAGTTGAAGTACTCAAAGTTGAAAAAGGCAAATAATGATTGTTCTTCCAAACAAGGAAAATAAATAATTCCTAGACTACATGTGGGTATTATAATCCTCACTTATTAAATGGGACTCCCACATGCATTAAGTGTTCCCTCCTTGGTCGTGGCCAACTTGGGTTACTTCTATAAAAAGGGTGCAATGTATGGGCCTGATTTCCTTGCTGGGCTTTGTTGACTTGGTCACTTCTTCCACTAGTAGGTTGAGAGTTTGGTGTGCTTTCTTGATTCTGGACAGAGTCATGGGCCCTCCTAGCCCACTTAGCTCTTCCTCATTGATGGGCCTTGGTGGATTCATATCAGTATTGATACCGGCTTCAAAACCAGGATCTCTTCTTCCCCGTGTACGGTAACCACCACACCATCCTTGATGAATTTTACTACCTAATGCAGAGTGGATAGCACAGTCTATGCTTCATGGATCTATGGTCCGACAAGCAACATGGTGTATAAGAATCCATGTCCATTACCACAAACAATACTTGAAAAAGACTAGGACCAATCTCCAATGGCAACTTTATCTCACCCAATATGCTCGTCTAATTACCATCAAAGGCATGTACAATCATCTACCTTGGAACAACCTCATTTCTGCTAACTCCCATCGACATCAAAGTTGACAAAGGCATGACATTCGAAGTTGACCCTCCATCAATCACTATTTTTCCTACAATATGACCTCGACACTTAGCTGTGATGAGTAAAGCACGGGGCACTTTCTCTGACCGCCTCACTACTTCTTCATCGAAGAAAGTTATCATGCTTTACAAGATCAACTGTGTAAATTATTTTCATAGGTGGGACATAAAGGTTTATGTATGCCTCAATAAGCACCCTCAATAATGCCTTCTTGTGCACCTCTTAGGACAAAACTAGACCCAATAAAGATATCTTGGAAGGGGTATTTTTCAATTGTTCCACCATGTCCTACTCACTCTGCCTCATGATCTTGAGGAATCACTCCTCCTCCTTATCAGTTATTTCATCAGTGGGACCACCTTTCTCCTCTGCATTCTTCCCAACTTTTCAAGTTAGCTGAAGTTGAAAGTTGTTCAGCTATCTTGTGAATTTGACCCTCCATCCTTTTAATAGCAGCATATGTGTTGTTCTGATTTCTAATGGTTGTCTACATGAATTATTCCAAATCCTCCTCCAATTTATTGTTTTGAAGTGGATGATGAAAATTTGGTGGTGGAGATATTTTTGTATAGTGTGGTTGCCAAGGCTGATTGTTGACAAAATGGACTGCCTATTCTTGTTGGAAGAAATGGTCATAGTCTCTAGAACAATCTTCGCACCGAGAAACTAACTTCTTTGAGGATTCTTGTCACCCTCACAGCTACTTAGGTATATCATTCAATTTTTGTTTCACCTCGTTTAATTGTTTTTGAAGCAGTTTATTTTGGGTAAACTCAATATTTGTTGACCCTAACTCAAGAATTCCACCTATCCTTTGTGGACCTCTTTGGTGCTAACTCTTTTGATCATTTAAATTCATTTAATGAATGATGTTAATAGCTTTCTACATAAGTTGTGTTAATAATTGTCCTCTAGCAGTTGTATTCAATATTCACTTGTGTTGTTGTTGCAAACCATTGATAAAAATATGGATTTAATTTTGAACATCAAACCCATGGTTCGGGCACTTTATCAACATAGATTTGAATTTATCCCAAGATTCACATAAACTCTCCTCAGATGGTTGTGCAAAAGTTGAGATGGTTATCTTTAAATTTGTGAACTTTCCTTGCAGAAAGTATCTGCTTATAAACCTTTTTTCCACCAAGTTCTAGTTGTTCTAAATGTGAGGTGGGAGATCTATGAACCACTCCTTTGCCTTCCAAATGAGTGTCAATGGAAAGATCCTAAGAAATATGATCTTCTCTTCTGCCACAGACATACCAGTAGTTTCGACAAATTCATAATAATTTGGTCAAATGGTTGTAAGGATATTCATGGTCCAAACCAACAAAGGGGTTGGCGTACATTAGTTGTACCAACCTTGACTTCATCTTCGTGGACCTTTGGATGCTTGATGGTCTCCTGATTCTTATCATGTTTCTCGGAGTAAAACTGACAAAGCCACAAGTACTAAGTTGATGCTCTGCCCTTGAACCGTGAACATTTTTATTGTTGGGCATTAAAAAATCTGAAGAGTCATCTCCTTCACATATAGACTTGTGAGTGATAGTCTTCCTTTGTGATTTCTTTTTCTTCTTCCTTGGTGTTTTCTCCAACTCTGCATCAAAAGAAATTTATGATGAACTTTTCCTGTTTTTCATGCACAAACGAAAATTTGGCTATTTCTAAACAAAATTTTGGCTATTTTCAAACAAAAATTAGTAAGAAAAAGAAATAGAACTAAAAATGTAATTTACATTTTATACAAACTGAAATTAATTTGTACAAAAATTAAAATAAAATGTCTATATACAATTATCAATGATATAAATAATATATGATAATTTTTATTATATAGCAATTTCCCAGCAGCGACTCCAATTTGTTGAAATTGGCGAGTTCACAAGCAAGTACTTGGCATTATATTGCAATTTAGCTTTTTGTGACTTAAGAGTGATATTAATTTTAATTTACTAACTCCCTTTTTCGGTTCCATTTAACCACACCATGTCTAATAAAAGGTTGGTATCAAGAATAAAGTTAACCATATTATTTGTTGTGAAAGGTTGGTATCAAGAAAACAGTTAGAGTGACAAAAGAATAAAGAAAATAAATAAATTGTTCGTATGTGCATAAATTATATGACAGAAAGTAAATAAATAAAAATAAAAAGTTAGTAGTTAGTTGCACAATTTAAATCACTATAAGTAAATAAAGAAAAGATAGAGTTAGTTGCGGAAAATAAACGACATAAATGTAAACATTAGTAGTTAGTTGTTAGTTTGTAAATTATAACACTCTTTTTCATAAAGTTACAATCTATTGATTGAGTTGTACTTTGTATGTTGTTCATATTCACATAGCTACAATTTATTGATTAAATTAAACTATTGCTTTAGGACTTTGACTTCAACAAATAAAATTTATAAGTAACACTTTACTATATTAACTCTTAAACCCCTTTCAAGATTCAATTGTAGTATAGGGTTGTGTCGAACCATAGAGAATAGCATAATAGAATAGATTTTATATATATATATATATATATAGCAATAATAATGATTAACACTTTTTATGGCTTTTGATTAAAATGATTCACATCGATTTTCTTAAATTATTTTAAAAATAACAAGATGAGGTAACGCGACAAGGAATTAGTCCTATATTGAATTACATCTCGTTGTTTTATACAATATAAACTAGTGTGACAAGGAAGAAGTCCTATAGTGCACTACTTCATATTGTTTTTATTAAATTATTTTACAAATAACAAGATGAGGTAACACGACAAAGAGCTAGTTCTATAGAACACTACATATCTGTTGAAAGAGTTTTCGGTCGAGGGCCAGAACATGTTTCCGGTCAATTTATTTAGTTATTGGGTTATTCTTTGCTTGTCATCTCGGCTTTGTTGAAAATAATTTTAAAAGTCGGTGTAATGGTTTCAAGAATATTCCATTTGAGCCAAAAATAACAAGAAATATTAGTGAGCCAAAAATTAAATTAAGGTTTAAGAGCATTAGTCATCTTAATCCAAAGATTTAAGACACTTTACCATGCACAAATGAGATTGCAAAATAAATTATTATATCTCATTTGAGTACTCCTTCTCCTCTTGAATTAAGGAGAAACTAAAAAATAAACTTACCTAAACTACTTTGGAGTAGAAATTCTCCAAGAAATTACAAAGAAGAAAGTATAGAAGAATAGAGAATTTCGGATGTGAGTTGTGAATGAAAAAGATGTGAAAGATTGAATTCACAATGCCTTGAAGTGCCTCCTATTTATAGGATTTTTCTACCACCGCCAAGCTCCTCTCTTCCACCGCCAAGTTGCTGACCAAACCCTTCAACATGGGTTTGGTCACTTGGCCAAGCAGCTTAGTCACCTGCTTGGGGTTGAGTCACCCAAGCTATTGTGAGCTACTTGCACAATTATTGTGAGCTACCTCTGAAACGCCTATGGAGGCTACTTGGAGTGAGTTCATGCATGATTTCATGGTTGCTTGGTGGCTAAGCCAACTTGACCAACTTGCTGAGTGCACACTGTCAAGCTCCTATGTGGCACCGCTAAGCTGCCTGCTTGAGCAGCTATGACCATGCTGATGGTGATGTGGCTTGGTGCTTGCTGATCTAGCTAGGTGTGTGGTTCCAAGCTGGGCGGTCAAGGTGCTCTGCTAAACTGCCTACTTGAGCAGGTTGGCTTGTGTCAGGCTTGTGTTTTGACCGTGCCAGGTTGAATTTTACCGTGCCAGGTTCGTGTCAAAGCCAGCTAGGTGTGGATTTAGTCCAAGCTAAGCTGCTTAGTGAGTAGCTTCATGTTAACTCCATGCTTTCCACATAGGCCAAATTTTGTTGAGTCATACTTAAGGCTAAGAACATAGCTTGCCACGTCAAGTTTAAGCATGTTATGTATGGATCATTTTGGCTTATTTTGAGCACTTTGCTTGCACTTAATTATTTCTTCTCCGTCCCATCTAAATCCTACAAAATAAAATAAAATGAAATACACAAAGCATATATACAAGTTTGTGATATTTTATCCAAAAAGTGTTGAATTAAGTTGGTTTTCTCAATTTTGTCAATGATAAGTACCATAAAAAGTGTATGAAATTTAGGCATTTTTGGCATTTACCAATCTCCTTGCTTTATACAACATAAAGTAGCGCGACAAGGAACCAGTCATATAGTGCACTACTTTACCATATTTTTATTAAATTATTTTAAAAATAACAATATGAGAAAATGCGACATGGAACTAGTCCTATAGTGCACTACTTTAAACTATTTTTATTAAATTATTTTAAATATATATAACAGGATGAGATAACGTGACAAGGGACTAGCCCTATAATGCAATACCTCTACTATTATAAAATTTATTTAAATATTTATTTGTTATTGCATTTTTTACATAACATTTATGATTATTTTTATTTATAAAAACCAAAAAAATAACAAAATAAACATAATAGTAAAAAAACAAACATAATTAAAAATTAAAAATAGAATAAAAAATTAAACTATCAGAAATAAAAATAAATAAAGATAAAAATTCAATTAGGGTTAGGGTTGCCTCCATGGCAATCCTTTAGATGTTGGCTGGATAAACACCCACCGTTGGCGGCAACTCTCGGCTGCGATGAGGCGCGGCAGCATAGCTGCGAGATATTTGGATAACGACGGTTAGTCGCACTATAGTTGCATGGAGGAGGGTCCATCATGAGCAACCCCATGTGGTGGCGCTTGGAGGCGCTCAGGCCACCTCCCACCTTGGCGGTCATGAGGCGGTTGGTGGCGCAACGCTTGGAAACACGAGTTTCTAAGGTCGTTGTCTATTGTTTCCTAGTGGCGGCTCGCTACAAGGCCGAGTCGGAAGACCAACGGCAAGGGCTGCTAGCCACCACTGCACCCATAACGCTAGTTAAATCCCGATCAGGCTTCGTGGAGGTTCACAATGAAATACGGGTTGCCAACCCTTACAAATTTAGTAGAATAAAATGGAAATACAATGTACAATGAAGTTTAGACTAATAAATATAAAATAAAAAGTTTAACCTATTAACGAGATTGAAGAGTGAGGAAAAGAATAATGACCTCTTTTCCTTTATTTTTTGCCTCCTCCTTTGAAATTTGGTTTGTTGTTTAAAGGAGTGAGTTCACAAGCAAGTACTTCGCATAAGATTGTCTTTTTAACTTTGTATGACTTAAGATTGATATTATTTTTATTTTACTAACTCATTTTCAGGTTCCATTTAATCGTATTACTTCTTAGGAAAGGTTGATATCAAATATAAAGTTAATCATATCATTTCTTATAAAAGGTTAGTATCAAGAATGAAGTTAGAGTCAAAAAAGAATAAATAAAATAAATAAATTGTTAGTATTTACATAAATTTAATGACAGAACGTACATAAAGGAAAATAAAGAGTTAGTAGTTAGTTGTAGAATTTAAATGACTGTAAGTAAATAAAGAAAAGAAAGAGTTAGTTGCGGAAAGTAAATGAGAGAAATGTAAATATTAGTAGTTAGTTATTAGTTTGTCATTTATATCACTCTTGTTCGTAAAGTTACACATTGATTAAATTGCACTTTTGTAAGTTGTTCCTATTCACAAAGTTACAATCTATTGATTAATTGAACTATTGTTTTAGGACTTCTATTTCAACAAATAAAATTTAGAAGTAACACTTAACTAAATTAACTCTTAAATCTCTTTCAAGATTCAATTGTAGCATAGTATATGGTTATGTCCAACCACGGAGAATTGCCTAATATAATAGATTATATATATATATATATATAATTAACACTTTTTATGGTTTTTGACTAAAATGATTTCCATAAATAAATTGAAAATGATAAAGACTAATATATATAAATTCTCTAGGAGAAAGGTGGTTTCATGGAAAGATTTTTTAACAATATCATTATGAAACTTTATGCAAGTTATTTGTTATACCTTGGTTAATCCATACACCATGTACTTGAATCAATGAGTCAATGGTTTGACTACTTGATTCGGTTTACATTAACATTTCTAAAAAATCATAATATTAACTAACATTATTTAATAACTCTATATTTCAAAATTAAAAATATTATCATATTTAATTAAATAACCAACAAAGAATATTTTGCTATTATAAAATGTCACAAACAAATTGAAAATATCGTCAAACAACATATGTATTATGCTTCAATTGCAAGAAAAGTGCACATGAGTTTAAAATTTAATTAAACAACGAAAATTTTGCTATAATATAAGTTAACAAGTGACAAATATTATTACAAATAAATTAAAAGTTTCTTTCATCTTAACATGGCATTTTTTGGTTTCTTTTCAAAAATATTATTGACTTGGACGGTCAAACCAATTTGACCATCTGAGTCGAACCAAGTCAATCATATTTTAATATAAAACCGGTTAGATGAGAGAGATCAATCGATATCCATTCACGGTTGAAGCAATCTGACCAGTCGGTCCGCCATGTTTTATAACACTGCTTTTATTGTTGGGTGTCTTTACCAAAAAAGACCAACTTTCACTTTTGTATATAAGGTTTTTTTTAGATAATACAATTGATTACTTACCCAAAAAAATATGTACACATTAGTAATATACAAAATAAAATTATTACATCTCCTTAGAACATTGAGCTTAAAAATAATTTATTCTCTAGAAACATTAAAATCGGTGAAAAAAATATATTTATTATCCAACACTAAAAAATATTTAATAACATATTAGAAAATAAATACTTTTAATTAGAAACTTATCATATCAAAACTTTTATGAAATTAAAATTAAAAGTACACAAATAATTTCCAAAATAATAATAATTAAATTAAGAGTATAACAAATGCAATAATAATTATATTCGACTTGTAAGAAGTAAGATATTTAAAAAATAGTAATAATGTTTAGATTTGTTGATATCATAAAAACATGCTTGAAATTAAATACAAATTTAGAAATTTAAATTTGAAACATCTATTGTAGTGACAACAATTGAATTGACAAAGATAGAGAAGTAAAAATGCATATGCATTAATTATAATAACAATCATACCTACGTTGATTATAATATCAAGAATATATGATAACCAAAAACAATTTAAGAATAAATTCAGTATCTTAATTGGGATTTTAATCTTCCTTAAAATGGTACACATTGGCTATAATAATATCTATAAGAAAATCATCATGTTAATTAAGACTTCCATCATTTTTAAAATAGTATAGACATTTATTATATTATAAAAAACAAATCATCATGTAATTAAAATTTTAATCTTCCTTAAAATAACACAGAAATTTATTATAATATGAAGAATAGATTCATCATGTTACTTAAGAGTTTAATCTTCTTTTAAATCACACATGCATTTATTATAATATCAAGAAAAATTTATTACGTTAAACAAGATTTTAATCTTCCCTTAAAAACTCAAATTCATAGTAAAATAGCAATCTAAAATTTTTCAGTGAAAAATATCACATAGAAAATATGTATAAAAAATAATCATTACTTAGTACAATCATAAAATTAAAAAAAAATAAGTATTAATCTTTCTCAAAGAGGCTAACAATAGTTTACTGTAATAGTAAAGAATTTTTTCAAATTACTAAAGAAGGAACCACGTAAGATATTTATGACAGAATTTTGAGTACTCAATTTTTTCTTGTAAAGCACAAATAGTTTAGTTTTCATCATAATTGATTAATAAAATGTTATTAATCATAACATAAGCAATTCATTAATAAATTTTGATTTTATATTTTTATCAAAATTAACCAATTCAATACAACTAACTATAACTACAATAACACTTAAAAATATGCTATAAATGTTTTTAACAAAATAGGTTCACAAAAAATTGTCACACATATCAAGTCAATCAAATGACTATTGTATATAAATCACGTCAATAACAAGTTATAGTCTATGATAATTTCAAGTTGTAACATTGTGCCAAATCACAAATTTACAACAAAATCCTACCAATACTCTTGCTTTCATTAACATGGAACAAAACTAGGTTGGTAATAATCCATGTAGTGGATATCATGATCATGCTACAATAGAACAACAATATTAGGGTTGCTAGTCCCAATAATATTTTTCCAAGTACAATATCTCGTCAAAACAATCATGTTATAAACTTATTAATCCTTACCTTATTAGACCGTATTTAGTCACTGAGTGCACAAGTTAGACATGTGACTCATACCATAGTCCAACATTAATTGAAGGGATCTGATACCAAAAAATAACACCTTAATTTTCCTAACATGATCAATACGTGGAAGCGTAAACATTACATAACCATTAATAATATATTTGGGAGTTGATTAAATCAGGCTATACATAGCCCAAGAGTGGCATGGAGAAATTATGCCTAGAGATTCATGGTCTAATATGCTATTTCTATATCAGAACATGAAAAATTCCATAACTCCAATACAACTTAGGAAATCTTGTGTACTTTGTTTGGCCATGGCTCATGAAGGATCTGCATATTTAAAAAATGTAAGATAAGTATATTGGTCAAATGTATGAGTTATTCGAAATGAGAGATCATGATTCTATAGAGCAAATATTTGGTATATTCCAAACCATCATAAAATGTCTCAGACCACTCGACAAGGTCGATGAAAATAGAGATAATGTCATGAAGTTGCATAGATGTCTATCAAAGCATTGGAGGCGCAAGATCACATCTACCCGAGAAGCTAAGGACCTCATTATTCTAAAGTTGGAGGAGCTTCTAGATTCCTCAAGGATCATAAAGTTGAACTATTGTTACCGTAAATTGCATCAATTCTAAATGGCACAAAATAATACTTATTAGCTGAGTCACGACCAGGTTGCTCTCTTTAAGACGTTTCATGGCACTGTCCAAAATGTGCAAGCAAACTATCAACCATGTCGTCCCTAGGATAAAACAGCTCAAATCTCTCTCAACGAATTCTTACTACACTATAAGAACCAATCTCGAATACACTCACCACAATATGGCTAAGAGTGTCAATTCTCGAAAATCCCACAATATGGCTACCTGTGACAATTCCTTTCCCATAATATTGACTACTAGTATAAATTCTCAAAATGGCCACAACATGGCTACTCGTGCCAATTATTTTCTCTCAATACTGACCACCGGTGTCAGTTCTCGAAATTCCTACAAATTGGATGCTTGTGCCAATTCTTAGTACCATAGAAAGAAAGGAGGAGAAGTTTGTTGGGAATGTATCGGCGAAAAATATGAGAGAGAAATAGAAAGTTCAATGAAAGCGGATTCAACTTGGGGCAAGAAAATATGAAGGGAGGAGGCTTCTATTTATAACATGAGATTTTTTTCAAGTTCCCCATGTCTCCAATGTGGGAGTTATTTTTTTATCAAAATTCTTCTATGTGGGACTTGAGATTTTTTAGATTTCACACCCAGAAGTTCCCACTAATAGCTTCCAACAAACCAAGTTCCAATAATCCCCCACTTGAAATTAAAAAATGATTTCTGAGAATATTTGTGGTCTCAATAAGATTGTGCATCAACAAAACTGTCATGCGACTTGAACCTTTACATAGTGAGTAAGATCCAGATTTTACTAGAGTGACTCGTAGTCTTGAACTTTATCTCCGATATCAAACCTGAAGATGTGAGCGAGCATGAATTTAATATTGAAGAGGCAAACATGCATCACATAATGTTTTGATAAAGATAAAGGACACACAAAGGTTGATGAAGACAAAAGAGTGATAAAGGCAAAGGACTGATAACATGCATAAATGTTGTAAGACAAGCTTGAGAGGATGAGAAAATCAACAAACAACAAGTATCAATGATAAAGTCAAGACGCAAGTACATACAAGGCAAAGCATTCAAAAGAAGATCTAGGGGTTAAGTATTTTTATATCTTTAATAGGTATTAAGATGTTTTCTTAGTAAGAGTCTAGGCTAGGATGAACCCTAATGAAAGTCTCACAAGCTAAAATCAATCATAACTAAAATGAGGCTTACATGCATACATACATGATTTACATGCACATGCATACATACATGATAACATGTTTTGAATGCATTTAAAAAGAGTTTTAAATCATACATCATTCAAAGACATGCATCATGCTTTTACAAATCATGTAGGAGGTTCATTCATCATTACAAATATATTTTAGAAAACCATTTAATCGATTAGGAGTAATATTAATCAATTAAGTTTTGGGAACCTCTTAATCAATTAAGTCAAGTGTTAATTTGATTAAGCTAGTAAGAAACTCGTTAATCGATTAAATCAGTTGTTAATCGATTAAGCTGGTAACTGTTTCTGTTTTCTGTTATTTTGAAGAAACCCGTTAATCGGTTAAGGTTTATTATAATCAATTAAATGTAGTTAAAAACAGAACAATATATAAACCCAAGTTTTTCATATTGGATCATAATAATATAGATCATATTGGAAAATATTGATTTAGAGGGTTAGAACACATTTTCAAAAACAGAGAGTTTTACACTTTATTGAGAAGATCTAAAGCTCAAACTTTCATATCTTTAGGAAATATTTTCTAAGTGTTCTTTCAAGAAAAGAAAATGGTGAATCTTTACAAGATACTCGTTGAGCTTTCATTGTCAAATCTGTGAAAAAGAAACCTACATCTCACACATTATATTTCTATATTTGTGAGATATTTTAGGGGTTCTTAGATTCGTAGAAGATTATAAAATCTGCACATTGAGGTGCATACGTAACTTGAAATTTTTTTGTTAGACTTAGGCAATAACACATTCCATTGGTGTGTTGTATCACCAAAGAAAGAGAATAGGTTTGGGAAAACCCTAGCTGCGGTTAGGTAGGTGTCTTTGCGAGAAGCAAGAGGTCTTGATTGTAAGTGATACTTAGGTTAAGGCTAGAGTCGCAAACGGTGAGGTATCATAGTAGGCGAGCTTTGTAGTCAAACCGAAGTGGGGGTTTAAGATCCAAGAAAGGAGCATCTTGATTCTTGTATTGGAATTATATTTGTACGAAACATTGAAGATTCCATAATGAAGATAAAATCTCTCAAGATCGGAAGGGGAGGTCTGGATGTAGTTTGTAGTGGACAACAAACAAACCAGGATAAAAAGTCGAGTCTTATTCTTCTTTCCCTAATCTTTTTACATTTCCGCATTACTTGATTTACGTAACTTGACATGCATATAATTCTGTGCTAATTGCATATCTGTATTTTGCATTTACTGTTCTTAATTGTCTATATAATTGCATGCAAGTTTGGTTGAATCTTGGTAATCTTGGATGATTAAAAGACTTATGTTTTCGCTGTAACTGAACCAGATAATGATTTAAGTGGTTTAGATAATCGATTATTAGTAGATCAAATTAATCAATTAAGTTGAGTAGTTAAACGATTAAGAGTAGATGATTTAATCAATTATGTCTGTCATTAATCAATTAAACAGTGTGTAAATTTGTATAATTTATGAGTTTATCGAGCAACGATCGTTGTGTACCGTACAACCTATTCACCCCCCCCCTCTAGGTGAGTAGCAGAGCCCCATGGGACCCAAAAAAACCACACACAACCTTTTCAAAAGTGTATTCTATAAAGTCTGTGCGTTAAAGACCACACATGTCTATTCCAGTATAGTGAACACTCTTGAAATTTATGCCCCTAAATTTCATAGGAAGCGTCCCCCACTTCCACATTCACATAGGTGAGTCTATCAAGAGTGCTCCTGTAGCTTAGAAACTCCACTCCAATTGGAGAATAGATCTCATTAAGATTTTAACTCATCCTTACATATGTTGTAGGAATCATAATTCTCATAATTTTATAGCAAGTTCATTCTCATATCATTTCACAACTTGTTATTACTCATTGAACCTATTTCTTGGGATCTCCAGTCACTTAGGTCGGGTTACCATCACGAGTGATCCTCATTCTAAGGGAAATAGTCTCATACTCTTAGAAGTGTTATGGACTTTCTCTCTAGCTAGTTCTTTCGTCAAAGGATCTGCTAAATTATTCTCATTGTGTACATGATCCACTCTAACAGCTCCTGTAGAGAGTAACTCTCTAATGATGTTGTGCTTACGACAAATTTTTCGTTCCTTACCGTGAATGATCTGAAGCTTATGTTTGCTGTTAAGGAAGAAATTCTGATAAGTTGGCCCGACGAGATTCTAAAAGTAATGTATGGTATCGCATCGTCTTCTTCAAGACTATTAGCATATGAGATCTTTATCTCCTGTATCATTGATCATCTAGGGATCGACACATCTGGTATGGAGATAATCACTATAATTCCCAAAGAACACATGGTCCATGAGAATCTCATTCACAAGATGAGTATCTATAAATACGGAGGTGAAAGGATGTATCAAGATGACTATAGGACCACTATGAATTTGGAAATGTCTGATAAAGAAGAAGGTGGTGAGAGAGGTGAGCAAAACTAGGAGCGACAAAATGACAGGGCGCCTGATATGCCTCAAGACCTGCATTTGGTTTGGCTCATCTGGATGCCATGGAACAATGCCTAAATGAGCGAATTGACTCGAGGATGCAATCTATGGAAGATAGGCTCATGGCGGAGTTTCGGAGACAAGATGAAGAGAATCAGAATCAGTTTGAGCAGCTTCACTTCTTATTCAGGACCTTCAGTGGATTTCCACAACCGCCTCTTAGCTAGCTTAGGATATCTAGTGTGTCCTAGTTAGGTGTTGTTGCAGGAGGTTCTGTTCTTTATTGTTTTGGTTGTTACGTTGTATTTCCAAACCTATTAGTTTGTTTTTGTTCTTTGACTTGAATTATAATGACATGCTATAACTATATTGGTCTTGTGCTTTCAAATTGAACTATGTACTTATTATATCACTTTTATAATCATTTGATCAATGATTGAATGCATGCTTAGTAATTTTTAAATCTATTGTATTGATCTAATTGTGCTTAATTTTAAATCAACAAGTGGTATAGATGGTAAGTGGTATCATAATAGATAGAATGCGGTATCATAAATAAGTGGTATCAACAAGTGGTATCATAAACAAATATTTTCATGTAATGTACATAATCGGTATAAAACAATTGTATGAACTCAATGATAACAAATTATATAATTTTCTACAAATAGCATGTGGTCTATAATGTATTTTGTCATAATAGTGGTTTAATCGATTAATAGCAGGTCATAATTGATTAACCATCTCAAAAAATGCAATTATGTGTAAAATTGAGTCATACATAATCGATTTAGTACTATTCTAATCGATTAACACCGGTAGAAATTGCATTGTTTTTCTTTTCTTTTGGCAATATGCTTTCATGTATCAATTTATTTTTTTATCATGCTAAAAGGGGGAGAAAAGTTATTGTTTACGTTTTGTAGGACTTCCAAGATAAGAAAAGTTGAGGGCTTCCACAAAGAGAATGATAAATCACTCAATGCTCAAATTGAGAGGGACAAAGAGGGAGAAATGCTCATCAACTTACAAGAGCATCGCAAAATATAGTTGATTGTCATCAAGCAAATCCAACAAAGAATTGCCAGATCCAACAAGTTGTTAACAAGTGTTAGCAAGTGTCAACAAGTGTTTGTCATCATCAAAATGGGGAGATTGAAGATGCAATCATGCATGAATAGGATGCATCACATATATTTTGATGAAGGCAAAGGTTGATAATAGACAAAGGCTGATACGGACAAGGATCGACAACATGATTAATGATCAAGGACAAGCTTGAAAGGATGAGAAAACCAACATACAATAAGTATCAATATTAAAGTCAAGACTCAAGTTCATACAAGGCAAATCATTCAAAAGAAGATCTAGAGGCTAAGTATTTTAAATCTTTATTAGGTCTTAATATGTTTTCTTAGTAAGAGTCTAGGCTAGGACGAGCCCTAATGGAAGTCTCACAAGCTAAAATCAATCATAACTTAAATGAGACTCACATGCATACATACATGATTTACATGCGCATGCATACATACATGATCATATATTTTTGGATGCATTTAAAAAATAGTTTTAAATCATACATCATTCAAAGCATGCATCATAGTTTTACAAATCATGTAGGATGTTCATACATCACTAAAATATCTTTTTAGAAAACCATTAATCGATTAAGAGGATGCCGACAATTCAATAACTAATCAGGAGGGTGAGGTGATTTAGATTAAGTCCTTTCCTCATCTCTTCATTTTTTTACGAACGCCCCCGATCAGTGCAATGGGATGTGTCTATTTATCTATCTCTTGACTCGAAATGGGAGCAGGTTTGAAAAAGGATCTTAGAGTGTCTCGAGCACAAGATAAGCAATTGAGAGATAGAGTTAGCCTATTCGTTATGGGGAATCAATGCTCACCTTGATACTAAACCAGATCGAGCCCGAGATCCTCTTGAAAATGGGAAGATCTAGGATAGGCAGCCAACCCATCGCTGACATTCGTCAAGCAGGCCACGTGGATTGGCCAGGGTCTTCTTCGGCTAATGATACCTCGATCCCGAAGCCTTCGGAGTATATTTTTGATAGGGTCTACCTGGTGTCTTCTCTCCAACAGTTGCTTCAATCAATGTTAAGTCTGACTACTCGGCTTGCTTAACACAAGTGTAGTTCCCCCCTCGCCTAACCAAACCAAGGGCTACGGGTAAAGCACCATATCCATATAACTGTTTGCCACCTACGCTCCGCCATCCATTCCAAGTTTAGGAACCAGCATCATAACTGCGCAGGCAGTTGTAGAAGAACACCTAACACGACTCTAGAATAGCGGAAACATCAGATAAGCCTTTCCTGACCAACCCCTGAAACCATTTGAACCAGAGCTGAAACAATTGATTCATAATCAAAAAAGGAAAGTGTTCAATTGGAACATGAAAACGTGACTGAATTGGTCATTTTAATCGATTAAGCATTGATTGGGAACCCGTTAATCAATTAAGTATGGGTTTAATCGATTAAGGGTTGTTACTGTTTCTATTTTATGTTATTTTTAAGAACTTGTTAATCGATTAAGTATAAGGATAATCGATTAATTGCAGTTAAAAACAGAATGGTATATTAACCCAAGTTTTTTCATATTGCTTCATAATATAGATGAGCATTATTTCATAGAGTTAGAACACATATTGAACAACATATTACACATATTGGTTCAGAAAATCTTAAGCTCTAACTTTCATATCTTTAGAGAGATTTTCAAAGTGTTCTTTAGAGAAAAAGAAAAGGGTGAACCTTTACAAGATACTTGTTGAGCTTAATTGTCAATTTTTTTGTTAAAGAAATTTTGCATCTCACATTTTGTTCTGTAATTGTGAGATCTTTAGAAGGGTTCTTAGATTCTAAGAACAGTGGTTAAATCTGCACATTGAGGTGTACACATAACTTCATAAAATTGTTAGACAAGCCGACAACATATTCTCTTGGTATGATTGTTATCTCTATTGATAGGGAATAGGTTTGGTAAAAATCCTAGCTATTTTTAGGTGTATCTTCACAAGAAGAAAGAGGTCTTAGTAGGCGATAGAGAGGTCAAACTGAGGTTGTCAAGTTCATAGAGATGAAGAAAGTAGCATCTTGCGTCTTATACTGGAAACTTGTTTGTAAGAGTACATTAAGATTCCATAATGAAGAAAAATCTCCCAAGATTAGAAGGGGAGTCCTAGATGTAGTTTGTAGTGGACATCAAATGAACCACGACAAAAAGTCGTGTCTCATTCTTCTTATTCGTTATCTTTTTATGTTTCTGCATTACTTCATTTACTTATTTTGTTATGCGTATAATTCTGTGCTAATTGCATATTCTGTATTGTGTATTTATTATTCTTAATCTTCTGTAATAAGTGCATATAAGTTCGGTTGATCTTGGTAATCTTAGATATCGAAATAAAATTGTTTTCACTGAACAAGAACTAAATAATCGATTAAGGTGTTTAGTTAGTCGTGTCTCTAGGTGAGTGACAAAGCCATGTGGGATCCAACATTTCTAGGTACCCACAGGTATAGTGGGTACTCACGGGTTTCCGCATTATCGACAAACTTCTAAGTTCTACTTAACCATATAGGGTGTTGGACTGCTGGGTGTACCACCAAATTCAATTATATAAATTCAATAATTCAAATTCACCAATTTTCCCTAACATTGTAAGAGTAATCATAAAAATTAATTTGTTCATACAAATTTTTAAAATTTCAACTACTTTCAAAATATTAAGTCTTCAACAAAATGAAATAAAAAATGCATTCATTGCTGCAGTTTTCGATTCATCTTTAACAATTAACGTCATTCCCTTCAATAACACTACCTTGGCTAGTTTAATCCTATAAAAAAATCAAAACATATTGTACCACACTCAATGATGTCCAGTTTTGAATTTGAAGAGCTTGCAAAAACATAATAACTTCATTCAAGATTTATATAATGAATCTATAAAATATGTAATTAAAAGTAATAGACAATATTACCTTTCATGTCACACCTTTGCCAATCCTAGAGACACATCAATGGCTCTACGATATCTGGACGCAATCTACTATGATTAGGAGTAAGAATTCATCCTCCATTACTAAATGAAGATCCTGAAGCAACAATGGAGATATGAATTGGGAGTAAACATATTGCAATTCTTTGCAAGGTTGGCTATTTTATCTCATTTACCTTCCACCAAGTTAAGATGTCAAACTCTCCACCTTGATAGGGTAATACTTCATCCTCTAAATATATGTCTCATTCTGACTTATGGTATGTTGTAGCAATATTTTGCTCAAAAACAAAACTTTGATAACCTGTCCTCCAATCAATATTCACTTCATCTGCCCCCACATGTATTAAATTTAGAGTTTGACTTTGACTTTTCCCTTCATCTTAATCTTATACTCTTTTACCAAATCGTCACAAATACTTTTCACCTTCCTCATTTCAGAAATATTTTGTGTCCATAAATTCTGGGATAAAAAAAATTCTACAAAACATAGTCTGTATCTAGGATTTAAAATATTTTGTGTCCACTTATCAAATTTGGCACATATTGCTTCAGCCATTTATTGAATAACAAGGTTAGTAGATTGAAGCCAATCAAGTTATGTCAATTTAATTTCACAAATTTTTGGAAAAAGGACATGTGCAGTTGGATAAAACGTACCATAAAACACTAATGTCACATTATAAAATAACTTCAACCTTTGACAAATTTCATTGACCATCTCCCATTCATCTTCACTTGACAATGTTTTATATTGATTTCTCTTAGTGATAATCTTTGGAAGACATTTCTGTATATTAGTGTCATACGAAGCATTAAGAATGTAGAATTCCACCTAGTCTTACAATCAAGTTCTAACTTTTTATCATATCGAATGCTTAATTGTTCACATGTCTCCTCAAAGTTATCCTCTCTTTTTGGAGTTGTCGTCCAAAAGCTTACACTATCTCTAACCCTCTCTATTGCATTAGAGATAACGAACAACCCATCCTCCACAATCAAATTCAATATATGAGCAGAACAATGCATGTAAAATAACTGCCCACCCAAAATAAACGATCTAGGTGAAATCTTATGCAACATGCACTCAATCATTCTATCATTTGTAGTATAGTTATCAACGGTCAAAGTAGACAACTTCTTATCTAGGTTCCAATCTAATAAGCAATCATACAAGCAATCACTAAGAGCTTCACTAGTATGAGGAGCGGGCACATATATGAACCTACCATTTATCGAAAGTTAAAGCAACAATATCACCAAAACAATACAAAAATAATAAACATTATGAGAATGTCAATAAAGTTGAACATTAATATCTCACAAGTTGACTTTATAGAACCCATAGGTCATCAATAAAGTGTGTCGTGATAACCATATAGCCTTTGTTTTGGTTACTAACGGTACATATATTGGTTGTAATTGTAAATCGACTTTGATTTTTTGAAATCAAAGTCATGGTATTCACTTTCTCTTCATTATACATCCATGTGATATCACCCTTTACCGTGTTGCGAGAAATCCCTTCAAATAAAGGTTGCAATGCACTATAAATTTCCTTAAATAAGACGTGGTCAACCATGGACATTGGGTACTCATGAAAAATTATCATCTTTGTAAGTGTGCGTCTTGTAGCCTCTTGGTTGAATGCATACGAACCAACCAACACTGATTCAGTACATTTTTTGCAGTTTTAAGAAATGTTTGCTTTATATCTAAATTTGAACGACATAGATAACTTTTAAAGTGATTATGCAAGTGTTTTGTTCCTTTACTTGGATTTCCCAATAGTCGTTTGCCACAATAATTGCAAGTTGCTTTCCATTTTCCAAATCTACCCTATGCCTCTTAAAATAATTCCAAACATATGATCTTTATTGTGGTGGAACTTCTTCAGCATCATTTGAACTTGAACAATGAGTTTCATCTTGAATCGAAGGAATATCTACATTCATTGAAACTGAGTTTGATTCACCTACATTAGAAGCATTGAGAACTTGATCTTGCCCAATAGAAGCTTGTTCAGTAGACATACTGCAAAGATACAACACGAAAATTATAATTTAGTAGATAACTAGAGGCATAATAGAAAATATGGATAACACAAAATTTAAAAAGTCATAAGGACAATGAAAGCATAAACTCATAAAGTTTGTGAACTGACCTAAGCATAAAAAATTAATGAACATAAAAAATTAGGAAAATTATATCAACTAATTTAAACATTTATGATAGTGAAAGCATAATCTCAAGTCCATTTCCTAAACCAACAAATCAAATATATCTAGTATGAAAGAAAGTGTACATCCAAAAAAAGAGAAAAGAGAAATAAATGGTAAAAAATATCATACTAGAAACTACGTGATTAATTATCAATCAAATCTTAAAATATAAACACATCATAATAGTTATGGTCTTGTTAAAAGGTGACTAGGCCAAATAAGGCTAGTTGTTGAAAATATTAAGCTTAAAATTTTCACAAGAAATGTTAGATGGTTTAGAAAGATTAGTGTCTTAAGCCTTAAGCATGCGTTGCATCAGAATCCAAGGAAAATGTTGTAGAATTCTAGTGACGAGTTTTAATAGTTTGCATAATAGTTATAGTTTCCCTAACAATTTCAGGGAAAAGGTTTCCTAGTACAACAAGCAAGTTATGCTAGAAAACAATAAAGAAGCAACATCAATGAATATGTTAGTCTCAAGAATTAAAAAACTAATTAATTAATATATATATATATATATATATATAATTTGATGACATTCTGGTTTTGAGGAATATAATTTATATATAGTTGAACCATCAAAAAGCCTAGTTACACAAAATAGTTATGCCTCATTTGCGTAAAGTGATTTTATACCAAAGTATAATAGAAACAAAATGTTTATAATACAGATCTATGATTAAATTGGAAAGCATTTTATTATGGTGAAAAAACAAGTAAAGGAAATAAATTGAAACATACATATGTCATGAAGCAAGAAATAAATTGAAGGAATGAATGAACAAAGAACACCTAAGTGAGGTCTGAATAAATAGAACACAGTATAAGTGAGAGAGAACACAGAACAATACTATGCCTAATAGAGTGAAATGCACATTGATGTATCGTTGTCGCTTCCTCTCCTCGTCACTGCTGCCTCTCCTCACCGTTGCTGCTGGTTGCAAGTTGCGGCTTTTAGAGAAGGGAATGAGAAAGATAAATTAGGTTTTAGAGAAGGTAATGACTAGGAAAGGGGGTAAATGGGTTAGGGATTTTAGTTCTACGGGAAAGGGAGTAAATGGTTTAGGGAATAGGGATTTTAGTTTTTATGGAAGTGTATGTATTTCAATTAAGGGTGATATGATAATTACACAAATACCGGATACTCATGGGCACGGGTACCACAATACATGTGCCCGCCCTATATGATATAGGTATTTTAAACAACTCTTTCGTAAAATCTATGGTACTCATTTGTGACCCACACCCGTACGAATTTTATCTGCGGGTACAAATTTGTTTGCCATCCCTATAGGATATGATCTCATTTTCAAGTGGAAACCTTCAATGAGTCCAAAACTAGGAGAACATTGAAGGTGCTTATCATGATTCTATAATTTGGATCAATTAAAATAAATCCAAAATTCTTAAACCAAACAAATCATTGGGAGAGTATCTTTAGTAGTGATCCATATACATGCTACAAACCATTTGCTTCATGTCAATTCAATTACAATGAAAAGCATCACAATAAATGGTGTCCACAAGAAAAATAAAAAATAAAAGCGCAAAACCAGAAGAAGAAAAGAAAAAGGAAATAAAAGAGTGTAACCTTGAAAACCTACATAGACAACCTAGGAAAATAAGAGTGATGCTAAGTTAAAAACATGCAAAGGTAGCATAGGATCATAATAAGAAGAGACTATCTTGACTCGTACCTACACTAGGTATTCAAGGATGAAATTAAGAAAAATTAAACAAATACCCCCAAGTTGAATACCTACTACTACTTATCCTCAGTAAAGCTAATTGGGACACCCTTTTGGATTACCTGAGTTATAGCCTTAGAAGGAATGATTAAAGTTCAAAATAGGCAAACCATGGTAATTTTGTGGTCGATTTTGTTGAAAATAAGTTTCTCATAGACATCGAAGCAGAGCGCCTTTATTATATTGAAAATGATTCCTATCAAGCCTACAAGAAAGACATTAGGGGCATTTTATTTGAAACATTTGATTGTACACTAGGACACACTATTGAAAAGGCAAGTAATTTCCAATATTGGCAAGAGTTTTACCAATTGAAGTGAGTCTGGAATAGTTATTGAAAACACATTTTAAGGTTGACGAAGAGCATCGTGAGGACAACAAATTAATCAATCTAAAAATAAAAATTCCAAATCCAAATTTCATAAGTTCAACCTTATTTTCATATACTCATTTAATAATTGTGGTTAATATGTTACTTCATTAGGAAAACATAGAATATTTTTAAACATGATATACATAAGTATATACTTTGAAGCATATCAATTTTTAAGTCAATACATATTCACATTCATACACTACTCATATACTACCAAAATCAATAGAGATTTTATGCATCACATAACATACTCCCCATAAATCATACATTATATATGTTGTGCATCTTTCTTGCATAGTAACACCTTTACATGTAGTCAATGAAAACTTTTGGGTCCAATCAAAACACTTTAGACCCATTGATATTGCTGGAAGAGACATGAAGATGTCCTCATTATGTCGTTATAGGGACATTGATGGACTTAGATGTCAAAACATTATCATCTTGTTGGATTTGGATGCCAAAACGTTCCCCAGAGAAGCATTTTCGAACTTGTATGTTGAAGTGTAATTATATTGTTGGACTTAGACACCAAAAAATTCCCTAAAAAGCATTGTCAAAATTAGACACAAAAACATTCTCTAAAAAGCATTGTCAAAATTAGACACCAATTTTTATAACATCATTGGACATACACATTAAAAATTACCCAAAATATTTACTAGACTCACACATTAGAACATCTCATAAAGAAAAAGGACTATTAGACACAAAGGATGATATGATTGATGTGGATGAAAAAGATGACGAAGCGTTTATGAAAGAAATAGAAAAGCATTACTAGATTTAGAATATTGACTTAGACGCCAGAACGTTCTCTCAAAAGTATTGTTGAACTCAGACAACACAATGTTATAATATTCCAACAAAAGTATTCCTAACATTATACGCTACAACTTTCCCTAAAAAAATTGGTCGGACTTATATGTTGAAATCTTACAAGGTTGTTAGACTAAGACGCTCGATCATTCTCTTATGATGATGTACTAAAATCCATAAATGTTCCCTTAAATGGGAAAAAGAAAAAATTGTCGAAGTTGAAATACTATGATCGCTCAAAATTTTTGGACTTTGATGTAAGAATGTTCTCACTTCAGAAGCATGGTCAGACAGTACAACATCTCTAGATCAGTCCAACCATTTGCTTTCCCAAGGTCTTCACGTACACTGAAATGTGTTGTTGTTTCATGTTCCTAGTTCTAGCAATACATCTACTTGTATTCTTGGTTTATCTATATTTCATTTTCCCAAGTTTCGGTAGTACACCAAACTATATTATTAGTTCGCCTTTTTACTTTTATCCCAAGTTTCGGAAATAGACCAACATACATACTTGGTCTATCTTTATTTTCCTTTTCCTAATTTCAGGCATTAATCTAACCCACGTTTTTGGCTTGTTTCTTATTTTCTTTTACAAAGTTTCTTAGTGTGTTGACATGTGTTCTTGGAACGCAAGCGATGTCAATCTTCGAAACTTAACTCGGAATAAAATATTGGTATACATGTTCAAGTGTTGAAGGATTGCCACATAAGTTCTCTTTACCGCTACAATATTAGCCTTCATCTTTTAGTAATTACTTAGAATGGTATCACTCTAACCTCTATTTTGTACTAATTCTAATGTTAAATGATTAAAATAAATTCATTAATAAAAAATAAATATCATGGAATGTTATTTTTGTTGTTAAATTAAATTGAAATTTGGAAGAATGGTCACATTTAATCTCATATTTTTCCTTAATATTCAAGTTGACAAGTGGTCGTAATCATTAATAGTACTTCTGTTATCTTCTACAGAGAGTTATCTACAATCTACTTCTTTTATTTCAACATTGATTAATTAAAATTAAAACAACCCACTAAATAGTATCTAGAACTATGTAATCTTGATTTTTCTATTTCACATAGGAATAGGTAAAAGCAAGATAAACTATTTTCATACATTCTAATAAAAATATTTTTTTTAACAAATATTTAACTGAACAAGTTTATGGTAGAAATTAGTACATGGAATAAGTGAGGATATTGGTTTAAGAGAATAAAGTATCTCATCATATTATGAGATAAGTTACCTCTTCGATTTATTAAAATTATGACATGTGTCTCATTTAATTATTTTCTATAAAAAAAAATTTCTAAAAACTAAAAAATAGGACATGTGTCATAATTTTAATGGATTGAAGAGATAATTTATCTCATAATATGATGAGATACTTTATTCTTTTGTTTTAATAAGGGATAGTTATTCCCGCTCCTATAAAAACTGAATCGGGCCGGCTGGTCTCATTGGTTCATCCGTGGATCAGAAATCTAATTAGCCCGAGCCTATCATCTAACCAATTTTACAGCAAAATCGGGATGACTCAATTACACACAATCTTAGCACTTCATTTTCTTAAATTCAACATACTAAATAAGTGAAACTTAAAAATTACTTAATTTTTTTCTCTCTCTCATAACGTATTACACTTACTCATTTAATTTATTAGATTTAAGAAAATGAATAACTAAGATTGAGTGTAACTGATATAACTTAATTTGGGTGTAGATAGATATCTCCTCATATATATCTATACTATATATAAAGTCAAAACATAGTGTAACCACCACCATGGTATAATTTATATATTTCTATTTTGCCCTTCATATTATTTAATTTTTACAAACTATAATCATAAATAAACATCACCAATACATTAATTAACTATATCTTTCACATTAAATTGAACATTATCATAAATACATAAAAATTATAACAAATACATTCTAATTATAACAAATACGTAGTACCATGTAATATTGACCGGCAGGCACGAAGTGCTTGTACACACTATAAAAATGAATGACTAAGATTGAGTGTAACTTATATAACTTAATTTGGATGTGGATAGATATCTCCTCATATATATATATATAATTCTAATAAATTAAAAACTAACGATGTAAGGGAAGATATTTTTGCATTTATTTTTGAAATAAAAGGTATCACATCTATTATATTAAATATTTAAGAAGTTGAATTCATGAATGCAACTGAATTTTTATACACTTTGAATTTTTCATGTATATTCATATAACATTGTTATTGTTATAGTAATGTAAGACCTCTTAAATTAAAAAAAGACTAAAAAACTAAGTTTAATTCCTCAAAATATATTCAAAAAATAATTAGTTTCTTACCAACAAGTTGAATTGTAACCCTTAATATCCAAAAAAATTAATTGAAATAATGTATATCCGGGATGTAATTGAAATATTTGAAACTAGAAAACTTTGATCAAAATGGTCCTACTTTAACAGTCAAAACAAATTTATTCATGGTACATAATCGTAGATAATCCTGATGACATTAATAACAGAATATAAAGGAAGCAAGAAAACCAGAAGTATCAATGATATATTAAGGAAGCAAGAAAAACAACAAATCACATATTGGCTCAGATTAACATTGGCACTCTCCACCGAGGGTTTGGCCTTATATTTTGGTGCCTCTATCTCTTCAAACCAAAAGCTACTCTCAAACTTACAACCGACGGCTCTCAACAGCCCTATAAAACGTTCTCTCATTTCCCCCAAAACCGCAACCTCAAAATCTTCGACAAAATACAAATATTGAACATCTCATTCCTTTCATCTTTCTTTTCATTAATCTCTCTCCGTCACCGTTCACCATGTCCTCCGGCGGCCCAACGACCAGCTCTTCCAACACTAGCCCAAGGGTCGCCGCTGTTCCGGCCACAACTCGAAGACGCGTAGCCGACAACATAGATGCCGCCGAAAAGCAACCCACCTTCTCTGATTTCTCCGACGTTGAACCAGAAGATCCAACCAGTGTCTCTGCTCTCCCTGGTGGCCCCCACTTTCATCACCACCATGCGCGCCATCTCCACTACCCGATCACGCGCTACCTCCTGCTCCCCACGCGCATCCTCTACGTGCCCGAGTCATTTTTCCTGCGCGTGGAGAAACTCTTCCTGTGGCTCGCCTTGGTGGCTCATTTTCTCCGGTCCGGGAAGTACGTCGGCCGGAAGATATTAGCGGTTCTGATAGTGATGGTGGTTATGTCGGTTTTTGTGGAGGTGTCACTGATGGGTGGTGAGGTTAATGGGAAGAGCATTGAAAATGGACATTTGATACTGCAGAGGTTCAAAGAGGATTGGGCTTCTGCTCAGAGGGTTGTTACCGAAACTGAGACGGAAATTGAAACCGAAACCTTCATGCCCAAAAGGATTCTTGAGAGGTTAGCTGTAAGTGATTTTTTTCTTGCCGACTTTTTTCTTTTCTCTTCCCTCAGAATCAAGTTCCTGCACAAGTGCTCTTTTTGTTAGCTGTTTTTTCCTTTTCTGGGTCTCTCATTAAAATTGTTCATGGAAATCAGACTTTTACCCATCTTTTAAATTTTTTATGTAAAAGGTTTAAGAAGAAATACTAAGGTCTGCAAAAGTGTTTTATTTATTTTTAATTAAAGGTGACTATGTTTAAGTTAAAAATGTATGAAAAAGTTATTTGGTGTTTTTTCTTAACCTTGTAAAAACTTTGCAAAATACTTTATGACAATTTCTTAAAGACGATGGTTGATATTGTTTTAAAATTTTACCGGGATATTTTTGTTAATAAAGAAAGTCAAAATCATTTCTCTGTACTTTGGTTCGGCCTTTATCTACCTATTTTTTCAGAAATGGCAATTTTCAAAATAATGTAATGAGGGAATTATAATGAGTGTTATTAAAATTACACAAATTATATTTCACTTTTTTGAATTTATACAAACTCTCTTAATTTTTGTACTTTCATTATACTGAATGAAAAAATAAGTATAATATTTTAAACAAAAAATGTGATAAATGTAATTTACTTAAACAAAACATAATATATAATAAATTGTGGACACAACCAAATAATATATGAGTCAATATCTTTTTATTATTTTTGGTTCATTATGATATAGTATAAAATCGATTTAAACAATATATCTATAGAATTGTTAATGCATTTTGTAACAAAAAATAATAAAAATATATTGATTTATATATTATATAGATTTGTTTCCACAATACACAATATTTTGCTTAACTTATTTGCATTTATCATATTTTATTTAAAATATTATATTTATTTCTCATGCAGTTCTCATTCAGGGGTGATCAATGTAAGTATCTAAATTTTAGAGGGTTTGTGTAAGTATAAAAATGTGAGGATAATTTATGTAATTTCGCTAAAACTCAGGGGTATCAATGTAATTTACCCTACTTTAAATTATATCTTGTTTATATTCCACTATTTATATAAGCTTGTTATAAAAATATTTTAAAGTTTATTTCTAGAAAAATCTTGAAAAACATAAGAAATTTTGAGCATATCAGTCATTGGTTTATTGTTCCTTAATTAATCTATAGATGTTCATATAAAATGAGTTATATCTTCTACCCAAACTTTATATCACTCCATGTAACTTTTATTTTTTTATTGGTTAAAAAATAAAATATTAATTAAATATATATTAATTTTATATTTTTTTTTATCACTAATAAATAAGTGAGGTTTTTGGGATAAGGAATAAGTAAGGTTTAATACACATTTTGGAGGGTGGGCATATGCTGTCTTCAAACAGTGTGTCACTAATACTTATGTGGGACAGTGCTCCCCATTCTGGAATAAGGAATTAGTAGGTGTCCAAGTTTATGGCTGCGGCAACCAATGTGGTTCGTAGGAATAAAATCTTACCTTTGTCTTGTTGCTTTTAAAAAATCTTCTCGGTATCATGTAACAAAAATATGATAAAAGTACATAAGGCTTGAAAAGTGCAAATTTGTTTTTCCTAAGCTATAGTGATTAAGTACTTTTTCACTCAAACTATATTTTATTCTTTTATTCTTATCATTGGCTTGTTCCATTGTGATGTTCTGATTTCTAGAAAACTAGAACTGTGGACGCTTTTTCAAAATTTTGACTCGTTACATTTCGTTTGTGGGAAACACGTAAACTGAATGGAATATTCTGTACTGGGAAGGTGGTTCTGGGCAAAACAATTGCTGTTTTTTTGGTAATGAAAACAAATGCTGTTTGTTTTGCCTTATGATATTTTACATTATCTTTTTCTTTCTATTCCTTCCATGATGCTTCCCATGTTGTAATATTGCAGTTTGTCATATAAAATATTGAATATTTTAAATTTGAACATGCTCTATCTACATTCTGTTTCTTACTATTTTTTTTATTTCTTTTCTAATAGACTCCAGAAATTTGGATGAAACCAAACCGTGACAACTATTACCAATGCATTACTCGATCCAGGAATCAAATAAGTATGGTCTTCGGATATAAATGTACTGGATATTTGTCACCCATAGATGCTTATAAAGTTTAAACATTTTTTTCTTATTTGTCATTTCAGGGACAAAGTCAAAGACAAATGGCTATCTTCTTGTTCATGCCAATGGTGGATTGAATCAAATGAGAACAGGGGTAAGAGCAAATGTAATATGAGCTTATACGAATTTAAGCTTTTAAATGTTTCTAATTGCAAATTTCCAGAACCTTCGTTTACTTGCAGATATGTGATATGGTTGCCGTGGCTAAAATAATGAATGCCACTCTTGTCCTTCCTTCTCTCGATCATGATTCATTTTGGACTGATCCAAGGTAAATTTAGTGTTCAATAAGTTTTTAAATGTAACATTAATTTACCTCATTATGTCACCACTCTTTTAAAATATAATGTCCCTAATATATTTCAGTGACTTTAAAGATATTTTTGACTGGAGGCACTTCATGAAAGTTCTGAAAGAAGACATTGAGATAGTTGAGTACCTACCAGTCCAGTATGCATCTGTGAAACCTGTTTTGAAGGCCCCGGTTTCATGGTCAAAGGTGTTGAAAATAGTTCCTATTCATGACATTATTGATTTTTTTTTAGTACAATAGTGGCTTAGATGCTTCATTTGTAGGTGAGCTACTACAGAGGTGAGATTCTTCCCTTGTTGAAACGACATAAGGTCATGAAATTTACACACACAGATTCTCGACTTGCCAATAATGGTCTTGCTTCCTCTATTCAGAAGCTTAGATGCCGCGCCAATTACGAAGCTCTCAAGTATACTCCAGAGATTGAGGAGCTTTCCAAGACTTTGGTCGATAGGCTTACAAACAACAATGAACCATATATTGCCCTTCATCTAAGGTAAGAAGATGTGATTCCATATAATTGATTCGGACAACTTCTTATGAGACATGATTGTTTATGAGTGAGCGAAGTATGAATATATTGTGCATTCAACTAATGTTAGTCTTTCGTATTGTTGATTTAATTAATTATTTTGTTTATTTCTGTGACGTGTCAAACTGAGGAACTCTATTTCTCAGATATGAGAAAGACATGCTAGCTTTTACTGGTTGCACTCATAATCTCACTGTTGAGGAGGCAGAGGAACTAAGGGTTATGAGGTATGGAGTGAAGCATTGGAAGGAAAAAGAGATTAATAGTGTTGATAGAAGATTACAAGGTGGCTGTCCTATGTCACCTAGAGAAGCTGCTGTTTTTCTCAAGGCCATGGGCTACCCTTCAACAACAACAATCTACATTGTTGCAGGGCCTATATATGGTAGCAATAGTATGTTAGTTTTTCGATCCGAGTACCCTAATACCTTCACACATTCCACCCTTGCAACTGAGGAGGAGCTAGAGCCATTCAAGCCATATCAAAATCGTCTCGCTGCTTTGGATCATGTAGTGGCCCTTGAAAGTGATGTCTTTGTGTACACTTATGATGGAAACATGGCCAAGACAGTGCAGGGGCATCGGAGGTTTGAAGGATTTAGGAAAACTATCAATCCTGACAGGTTAGTTCAACAATACATCTTCATAAATTGAGTCTATTTTGATCTATATTTTACACCAACAACCAAATCACAAGTTATTATATGTGACTTTTGAGGTAGTTATTACACTAATGAAATGCTATATGCCCTCATGCAAATTTTGCTACAAATCCTTCTACCCATTCAACACATGTCACATGTATTATTTATAAGACATTATTAGTTAATCATTAGTTTTGTGATACTTTCTCTTTTTGTATTTGGCATTGTATATGTTACTGATATGTAATCTGTTTCATTTTTTAGATTAAATTTTGTAAGACTGATTGATCAATTGGATGAGGGTGCGATTTCCTGGGACAAATTTTCTTCAGAGGTTAAAAAATTGCACTCCGATAGGCTAGGTGGGCCTTATCTTAGACAGGCAGGAGAGTCACCAAGAATTGAGGAGAATTTTTTTGCCAACCCTTTTCCTGGTTGTGTCTGTAACAAATCTCAAGAGCTAATTACAAGCCTGAAACTTGACCAACGATATGGTATTGAATCACACAGATAGTGAATTGGTTTTGTAACTTTTGTTATATGTTTTGGCAAAAAAGGTGAGGCTCACATTATGGCACTGCCTTAAAGTTAAGGGCAGCTCATTCCGGTCATTGTGGGAATGTGCTTCCTTCGTTCAAGCCTGGTTGATGATGTGGCTGCTGAAGAATCAGTGGAGACTTGGGGGTTGTTCTCATTTCAATCTAGCCATACAAAAAGGTTTGTGTATAATAACTAAAAGGCATATCACGGATTAGATTATACAGGGAGATTAGATTATACAGGGAGATGAGATTTGTGACAGTAACCCATGTAACGTGAGAGTCACGCCGTTATACATTTCATTCATTGATTCTTTATTTTTGAAACACAGTTCCCAAATGGAGCATTATTGCAATTTTGAATGAATACTTGAGACCTAGGAATCTAGTCTAGTGTCATACATTTCCAACAGATATCTTGTTTCTATAACGTTATTCATACTCTATTAGTCAAGGTACTAAATAGTGCAATAGTTCTTACTAATTAAACTACATACTAATTAAATTATATTATAATAAATATAGTATATAAACATAAATATTATTATTTGTAATATATTACTCAACTATTGAAATGAGTCAATGACTATGTTACAAAAAACTATTGAGTTTAAGGTTTGGATCATTATTGTGCCACTTTTAAAAGTATTCATTTTTAATTCACGAACCGGTTTTGATTGATACGATTTATCCGATCTTGATCGGTATATATGGTATTGACCAATTTTGACTTGTTTAATTGCATATCTGATATAATTGACATACCATACTAGTATGAGATTGATTAATCGATATTTACTATTGTTATCCAACAACATCCAATTCCAACAAGAGAGAATTAACTATTTGTAGTCATGATTGCTTTCAAGCTCTAAATGAAGATCCAAGAAATGATTTCTCTAATTTGGACACTATCTCTACTCTTATTCTCCTATGAATTTTAGTGAGGTTTGGTTGCCAACATGGTATGTTCAAATGGTGAAAGGGATAAATTCTTCTATTGAGTTTTCATGGCGCCCAACGCCCTATTTCCCTCACTTAAGGTTTTTCACTAGGTGTTAGGACGCCAATCACTCTGTGTAGGATGTCGAATGCCATGCTTTCCTTCTCTTAAGGGTTTGTTGAGTGTCATAAGCCCAATGCCCTCGAAATCATGCCCAAAATCACTCTCTAGATCTTCATACTTTGAATGGGTTGAGGGAGTTGTCATTCCTTAAGCTCCTATTCATCCTTAATCAACATTCTTGTTGAATTCTTCAACCTTAAAACTGAGAGTGAGATTGAAACATGCATTAAACATTTTCTTAAATTAAAATTCCTTTTTATACAAGTTCTAGTCAAATTGTTTAAATGTGTTAGATATTTCTCATGAATTACAAAGAATAATGCTCCAAAATGTATTAAAAAATATGGTAAATTTTGCACTTATCAACTCCCCCCAAAATCAAGAATCTTTCCACTTTGCATGATTTCATAAATTTTAATTATAATGCTCCCCAACAAGATGTACATGCCCATAAATGATGTTCATAACAATGAAATGAAAACAAATTACAATCAAGGAAAATGTTTGATCATTTACACAATTTCTTTTAAAACAAATTCGAGTTAAGTGTTTCACTCATGTTTAGCCATTGAATTATATCAAATCAAACTTTTACATGTCATAACAATGATCAAGATTGTATAGCTAATCAATGACCACTAAGGATATTTTAGGGTTGTAACATGGTTAGGCTTCAAGGAAACTTGGTTTTTCTAGATATTCAAAATAAATTTCAAGTTAAGAGAACAATAAATTGAACTCATAAGAACAAACTTCTCTTGTCTTCTATACCAAATTCACATTTCCCTTCCTTTAACTTTGAGTTTTTAACAAACCAATTTTTGTAAAAAAAAATTCAATTTCTCAATCTCTTTATTTTGATTCATTTATGAAGTTTTTCTCATAATTTGTGTACAAAGATAGAGATCGTCAATCTAACTTCTTATTCTCTACAACAACTAAAATCCATCATTCCCCCAACTTAGTGATAAGTGCCAAACATACCTACATTTCATACATTTTTATGGCACTTATCTTAAGCATAATTGAGAAAAACCAACTTAAAAACAATACTTTTTGGATAAAATATCACAAACTTGTAAATTTGTGTTTGTATTTCTCTTCAATGTGTTTTGTAGGATTTATAAAGAAAACGAAAAGAGAATAAAGACTCATGGTTCAAGAAGAAAAAGAAGTCCAACTCAAGGTGTTCAAGCAGGCAGCTTAGCGTGGACCAAGCTACGCTGAGCTGACCTGGACACCAGCCTAGCACGGTCAGACCCAACCTGGCTCAGTCAAACCAACATGGCACATACCAACTTGCTCAAGCAGGCAGCTTAGCGGACCTGCTTGACCGCTTAGCCTAGCAACAAAACAAAGTCTGACACGGTCAGAACACAAGCTTGGCACGGCCAGACACAAGCCTGACACACGCCCAAGCTGCTCAAGCAGGAAGATCAGTGGTGCCACATGTGTGCTCAGCGGTGAACCAGACACCTGACCAGGTCAGCAAGCTCCAAGCCACGTCTCAGTCAACACGATCAAAGCTGCTCAAGCAGGCAACTTAGCGGTGCCACATGTGTGCTCAGCGGTGTGCACCCATAATTAACTTAGCCATCAAGAAACCATGAAGTCATGCATGACCTCACTTCAAGTAGCCCGCCATAGGCTTTTCAGGAGTAGTTCACCATAGCTGGTCTCATAGCTCACAACTAGCCTTGGTGAGTCAAGCTTAAGGAGGTGACCAAGCTACTTGACCAAGTGACCAAACCCATGCTGAAGGGTTTGATCAGCTGCTGAGCGGTGCAAAGAAGCAGCTCAGCGGTGGTAGGGAAAACTCATTATATTTCTTTTTAAGTGTTTATGTGCATATCAAATCAAATAAAAAACAACCAAAATATGTTCACTCATTATTTGTGCATTGACATATTCATATGATTCATTCTATTAGGCAATTCCTTGTGGTTCGACATAACTCTATACTATACTACAATTGAATCTTGAAAGAGGTGTAAATTGTAAAATAGTAAAGTGTTATCAATAAATTTATTTGTTGAAACACCTTTTAATATACAAAAGTGATGAAACTAACTTACTAACTTGTATTTATTGTTATTTACTTTCCGCACTTTATTTATTCTTTAATACCAACCTTCCTTAAGGAAGAAGTTTGGTTTGTTAATAAAATGAACCCGAAAGGGAGTA
>NC_032009.1:11162921-11165825 GCF_001865875.1 Lupinus angustifolius | reverse complement strand
AGCCGAGATGGGGCAAAGAAAGAATAACTTATTCACATGATTATTAGAAGTAAGTTGTAACTGGAATATTCTTGAAACCATTATACCGACGTTGAAATTTATTTCAACAAAGCCGAGATGGCGAACAAAGAATAAAACTGAGTTCACTTACTTAACCAAATAAAGAAAACACGCCAAAGAGAAAACTCCTTTCAACAAATTAGCGTCGTTGTCGGAGAATTGCTTTAATAATAGAATTTTCATATTTATATGTCATTCATCAAATAATTGTGCATAAATTTATTTTTATTTTGTGTACAAATTGTTTGACTTTCTACAAACATGTAAATTATTAAATATGTATATTATTTGTCTACTAACTTTTCTTGGAAAATAGACAGAGAAAACCTTTCTTGTGCATGAACAGGAACAAACAAATTGAATTTTCTCTTGATCCCGAGATAGAGAAAACACTTAAAAATAAAAAAAAAGTACAAAAAAGGGCTCGTCAAGCAAAACCTATCATCTAAGAAGAAAGGATGGAAATGGCAGAGAATCATGAATCAAGGGCAGAGAATCAAAATAGCATTGGTGTATTTGTAAGTTTTACCCCCAGAAATATGATCAGAATAGGAAGACCCTCAGGCACTCAAAGGCCACCAGAGATGAAAACTAGGTTGGTACAACTTACGTACACCAATCCTTTCGCTGGTCTAGATCATGAAGATTCATACAATCACCTCACAAAATTCTATGAGCATGTAGGGACTGCTGGGATCTCATGAGGATGAGACCATTTTTCTGAGGCTTTTTCCGTTAACACTTATCGTAAAAGCCAAAGAATGGTTCCTAGATCTTCCACCATACATTCAAAACAACTGGAACATGGTGGAGAAAAAATTCAAGTCAAGATATTTTCCACAAGGAAAATACATGGACTTAAAAACAGCTATCTCCACTTTCATCCAACCTATGGGAGAAAGTCTCTGCGAAGCATAGGAAAGATTCAAATGCATGCTAAGAAAATGCCCCAACCATGGTTTCGATGTTCAAACTCATATCCACATTTTTGTTAATGGACTCCAACAGCAGCACAAATGGATCTTGAACACAACTGAGGGCGGACAGTTAATGGCTAAACCTTCGCAAGAAGCCATTGATATCATCGAATCCATGGCGTTAAATGATAAAAAGAGTCAACACCATATAAGACCACCACCTAGGCAAGGTGGAATACTTGTATTAAGCTCAACTGATGCAGTACTGACCCAACATAAATTGCTTCAACAGCAACTGGAAGAGGTAACCCAAAAACTTAATGATTTGCCAAAACAATTATGGGAAACCTCTAAGAAGCAAATTTACCGGTGTGACAACTGTAGTGAAGATCATGATTCTAATACATGCCAAAATGAGGAAATACATTTTTCTGGAAAATTCTCCAAGGCAGAACTTTCAAAATAATTACCCTCAAGGGGGTAATAATTAGTTTCAGAGAAATCAATCTTGGAGGCAAGATCTTCCTCAAAAGCAACCCTTATGCCCCCGGAACAATCAATTTCAACACCCCACCCAGGATAACAGCATTATACTGGAAGATACTCTAAACCAGTTTATGCAAATGACAATGCCAAATCAGAAGAATACTGATGCTTCTCTGAGGAACATGGAGATATAGATTGGGCAACTAACCAAACAATTAGCTGAAAATCAGAAATCCACATTCTCAGCTAATACAGAAGTAAATCTGAGAGAACATGGTAATGCAATCCTGAGGGGTGAATATGGCTCAACAGAGCAGTAGAAGGGAACAAACTTTTTTTTTTGGTAACCAATGTCAAAGCTAATGACGTTCAAAGAGCACTGGGAGGCAACCCAATATTTGATAAATATTTACTTCTTTTATCATTGTCTTTTATTAGCATTTTTATTTTGAAAACAAAGCTATTTTTAAATCACATCAAGTAAAGTCCCAAAAGAATTTTAAGGCTTGAGGATAAGCCTTCATTTAAAAAGGGGGGGACAAGAACTTGACGTAATTTAAAAATATTTTAAGTAGATTGTGTAAATATGTAAAAGAAAATTTGTTTGTTCAAAAACTAAAAAAATTTCAAAACCGAAATCAAAATGGCTAAACAAAATTCTTGAAACATGATCACATAATTAGAAAATGCTAAGCATACTTTGAATTAAGCTTTGAGTGAGAAAAATGAGATATATGCTAAACTTTTGTGAAAACATCATATAATGTCATAACTTGAAATTTTTTTCAAATTGAAAATTCAATTTTGTGTAACAAGATCTTTGCAAACATATTTTAAATAAAAAAAGTGTAAAACTGATCGAGGCCGTACCCGATACAAATAATATAACAATTAAAACTGCAGTACTAGGAAGTGACTCCTAGGTCGTTTCCTAAGGATTATCTTTCAGGCAAAGCTTCAAACACCTGATACTCACACACTCACAAGGGGGGTTTTGCTGTTGGATAGTATGAATATAAATCAAAATCAGAAACAGTAGTTAAACAATGTAATAAAACGGCTAAATCCCTTTGGTTCGTTTGTTCACAACTCAATCCTCGGTTTCAAAAGATTATTTTCAGATTCCAACCATTAACTTCCGAATTTGTTGAGAATCAATTAACTAAGCGATAATCAATTCAAAGTTCCAGAACCTAAACCTCAAACTAGGCGAAATCAGTATAAGCATGAAACGATTAACAAATTCACACGAACTAAGCATTCATGCACTAGGGAGAGTAAATCAACTAAGTGAAGATAAACTCAACCAACCAATTTCTAAGCAATGACATTAAGCAAACCATATTCAGAAAAGATAGAAGAAATCAACAATAAAGAAACCGAAAATGCAATAATAACAAAACCTCAAGAGTTGTGATACATTACCAAAGGAACTTAGTCC
>NC_032009.1:11161910-11162821 GCF_001865875.1 Lupinus angustifolius | reverse complement strand
AAAAAGAAGTCAAACTCAAGGTGCTAAAGCAAGCAGCTTAGCGTGGACCAAGCTACGCTTAGCTGACCTGGACACCAGCCTGGCACGGTCAGACCCAACCTGGCTCAGTCAAACCAACCTGGCACAGACCAAGTTGTTCAAGCAGGCATCTTAGTGGACCTGCTTGACCGCTCAGCCTAGCACCAGACAAATCCTGACACGGTTAGAACACAAACTTGGCACGGTCAGACACAAGTCTGGCACACGCCCAAGCTGATCAAGCAGGCAGCTCAGCGGTGCCACATGCGTGTTCAGCGGTGAACCAGACACCTGAACTGGTCAGCAAGCACCAAGCCACGTCTCAGTCAGCACGGTCAAAGCTGATCAAGCAGGCAGCTTAACGGTGCCACATGTGTGCTCAGCGGTGTGCACCCAAAATTAACTTAGCCATCAAGAAACCATAAAGTCATGCATGACCTCACTTCAAGTAGCCCACCATAGGCTTTTCAGGAGTAGCTCACCACAGCTGGTCCCATAGCTCACAACTAGCCTTGGTGAGTCAAGCTTAAGGAGGTGATCAAGCTACTTGACCAAGTGACCAAACCCATGCTTAAGGGTTTGGTCAGCTGCTGAGCGGTGCAAAGAAGCAGCTCAATGGTGGCAGGGAAAACTCTATAAATAGGAAGGCATTTCCTTCATTCAAGAGGACCTCTTCCCAAAAAGGACTTCTTCCCCTAAGAATAAACACAATTCTCTCCTCTTATTTATTAGTTTGAAAGCTCGGTTCGTAGAACCTTTTGTAAGTAACTTTTATAGTTTTTAGTTTATAATTCAAGAGGAGAAAGGAGAAGGCAAATGAGATGCAAAAATCCATTTTGTAATCTCATTTGGAACTTAAAGCATCCAATCCTTGGATGGATGGCTCATGCTCC
>NC_032009.1:11111748-11161810 GCF_001865875.1 Lupinus angustifolius | reverse complement strand
TGGAGTAAATAAATAAAGGTCACTTAATTTTATTATTCTTTTGTTCTTTATTTATTTATTTGTTTCTAACAACTAACTATTCATCACTTTTGTACATTAGAATACCATTAAACTGGTCTTGAAATTTATTCCACAAAACCGAGATGGTATTCAAAGGTACTTAATAATTATGTAATAGAGAATTACTTCGATACCATTATACCGGCGTTAAAATCTATTCTAACAAAGTCGAGATGTCGAGATGCGGCAAAGAAGGAATAACTTATTTACATGATTATTAGAAGTAAGTTGTAACTGGAATATTCTTGAAACCATTATACCGGCGTTGGAATTTATTTCAACAAAGCCGAGATGACGAACAAAGAATAAAACCGAGTTCACTTACTTAACCAAATAAAGAAAACACATCGAAGAGAAAACTCCTTTCAACACTTAGCATACTTGCATACAATCTTTTTTCGTGAATATTTTCTTAACTTAAAATTTGTGGGAAGATCCTTGTTTTTATTTTTGGCTAAGGATTATTCACAAGAATCAAGAATTATTAAAAAATTTAAACACCAAAGGTGTAGACAATGAATATTCCTTTACAAGGGTAGGCTTATCTGGTTAAGTAGCCCGATAATCTAATGACAAAAATGTCTTGATCATTTTCTATCAATCCCATGCAATCCATATAATCAGAGACTCAAACAAATGCAATTATGCAAAACAAATGATGAATCTCTAATGCTTACATTTGTCTAAGGTTACACTCCTCACTTGATTCGGGTATAGATTTGCCCGATTCCAAAAACTTCACAGGTTATGAATTCCCGAATGGATACTGAGAAAATTGAGATCTTTACAACAAGTTTAAAGAATAAATTATATGGCTGGATTGCCTTTACACGATATAACCGTTCGATAACTTTCAATCTTCTTACTCAATATACTTAGTATAAAATGCTCTTGAAAGTAATTAAGTTTGAAAACTTTAGAACTTTGCACTTGAAGCACCTTCAAAAAGAATCTGAAAGTTTAGAACAAAGTTATAAGATAAAGTGCAGAGAATTGTATTTGGAAGTTTGTGAGTAATTCGTGTGTCAAGTATGTTTTCAAGTTGTTTCAAATGGGTGTCTTAATGGCTTTAAATAGACATTCAATCAGCAAATATACCCTTCCATGAAATTAGGACACGATTAGAATGAAACCCATTGAGATTGGATGAAAGATGTTCAGCTTGGATTTGAAAATCTGGTTATAACAGCTCTGTGTAATCGGTAACACGACGATGTAATCAATTACCCAAACTCTTTGCCTGAGAAATAATCGGTTACTGCAATGCAGTAATCGATTATATTGTGTAAATATTGTCGGATAATTTTTAATCAGTTAGGTAATTTGTTATATATTACTTAGGTCTAGTAACATGTTACCTAGGTCTTGTAACATGTTACCTAGGTCTAGTAACTTTCTTTCTTTTGGGTCTGAAACTTTTACTATTGCCCTACAACCCCAAACTTTAAAATAGGGAAGGAAAGACTTTCTAATATTCCAAAGCTCCAATGTGGATTTTATTTTTTTTAATCTCTATTCACAATATAACAAACTAAGAATAAGGCTTTTCCCCAATACCCGTTTGTTTGACCAAAATATAATTAGAGCACATCTGTTGTTCCGCACTTTGTACTACTCCATGTACTATGGACTTATGATTGTTCAGAAAAATATTTAATAATTAAATTTTAACTTAAATATATTTTTTCTAACCAATCACATGCCTATGAGACATGGAGTAGCACAAAGTGTGAGACAACAGATGTGTACGCAAATATAATAACATTATATTTACCATTTCTACTAATATCTTATTTTTCTTTCTGCTATACCATTTTTATTGTGAGGAATAAGGTATGGATTTTTGCTGAATTACTCCAATAGACTAAAAGTAATTGGTTTATAGAACTATCCACCTCTATCGCTTCTAAAACATTTAATATATTATTCATGTTCATGTTTTACCTCTATTTTAAATATCATTAATCTATCTAGAATTTCATCATTTAAATCCATTAAATATACGTACCAATTATTGTAATTATCTATGTCATAATAGTTTTTTTACCACCTATGGTTGGCCAACCATGTCAATTACCAAGATCAAAATGAATTAAATTTAACACTTTAAAACTTCTTTCAACCCTTTTAAAAAGAAGTCTAATTATCTTAGCCAGCATACAAGTTGTACATGCATATGAAATTCTACTAGTTTTAGGAATTAAACATGAATTCAACATTTCTTCCATTTTTATATAACTAACATGTTGAAAATGATTATGTCCTACAAATATTCATTCCTTGGAGAGAGTAAACTTGTCTTCCTCAAATACATATTCAAAAACTTACTTCTTAAGTAAAGGTACAAAAATTAAATTATTTCTAACATTGGTATATAATAAACAAATGTATGGGTGACTACTTTCCCCAAAGTAAATTCCTAGTTGTACCATCCCTTTGCCTTAAACTTAGAGAGTTGATTGATTTTTTTTATATATATATATATAGAACAATTTCATCTTCTTCACTAATTATTTTGAAGAGATTCTTGTTCATACACAGATGGCCATAGCACACCCACTAATGTCAAACAACATTTTATATCATGTTGATTTTGGAAATGACTGCAACAAGGTTGTTCTTTGTTACACTAGATTCTTTCTCATTTTCTTCTTTAAGAGACGATGAATCCTCTTCAAATGACTCGATCTCCTACAATGGCAATAACCCTTTTTAATTTTTTTTTCTTATAATTCTCATATTTACTTCCATGAGGTTTTTCAAATCACAAATTATTTTTCTAAAGGACGTACCGTATTTCTCTTCCACTACTACATGTACCTTCTCATGAAAATAATATTACTTTGTATCATATTGTTTATGATACTCTTCTTCTAAACAAAGATGATCAACCAACTTTTCAAGACAAATGTAATCTTTCTGATGCTTAAGACTTCTTTTAAAGTCATTCAATGAAGGAGGAAATTTGTCAATGACCGAGGACAAAATTATGGTTTCATCCATGTACACGTTGTGTTGTTTATAATTACGAAAACACATTCTTTTCTATGCATTTGTTCCTTGATGGTATTATTAGCCATCACGTATCTTGCCTCAAATTTCTACAATAGTTCTTTGGATCCTGCATCTTGGTATACATCGAACAATGAATTGGTCATGTCATTTGATTGATAGTCTTACCTTTTTTTTCCTCCAGTTGTGGCGCGTTCAATGCATACGCTACCTCCAATGTTGGAAAAATGAAGTGAATCTTCTTTTCCAATGATCAAAATTAACCCATCTCCTTCAAATTGATCTTAAAGATTGTTAAAAAATATTTGGAGTGTGACATGCAACAAAAAAGAAAACAACAATGTGGGTATAGGAATACTAGACTTTAGGTTAGATTAGTTGTGCTAATTTGTTTCATAAGTTGGGTACAACAGGTGTACCAACAAATCTACTTTGGGTTACAAAGGAGAAACTTTGGTTTCGTTAGCCCACCCTAAAGCAAGTGTGTTAACAATAATGGTTTACATACTAATAGTCTCTTTAATTAGAGGTGCCAAAATTATCCACAATTCGTCCAAGTTAAATCTGTCTAATAGATCTAATAGATTTAAATGGATATAATTCAAGTGTTGATAATGGATGGAGTTAAATTCATCCATTATATAAAATAAATATTCATAGATATATTCATTTGAATAGATACCCGGTCTATCAAAAAAACTCAGAAAATGATTTTTTTTTTTTCAATTTCATTTAATATTTAAGAAAAATAAATTCAAGTAAATTCATCCGTGACTCTCACTCTCACTTTTAATATTTTATTAAAGTTATATCAATTATAGGACATGTGCATGTAGTTAATATTGAAAGTTTATTCTTTAAGTATATACCATATATAAGTATGAGAAACAAATGTATACACTAACCGTGTATGGGTTTTATACTCTATCATTGTATCATTCACCATTTATATTTAAACATCATTGACCGTTCAAAAAAATAATTCAAATGAACAATGAATGATATAATGATTATTTATAAATATTTACACTATCAGTGCATATATATTACAGTCTGTAAATATTTGTTAAAAACTTTACATTTAGTAAAGAGTAAATTACACTGACACCCCTGAGTTTTAGCGAAATTACACAAACCACCCCTCACTTTTTTACACCTACACAAACCCCCTAAATTTTATACTTTCGTTACACTGACCACCCTTGCATGAGAAATAAGTGTGATTTTTTGAACAAAAAATGTTATAAATGCAATTAAGTTAAACAAAACATGATATACTATGGACACAAGTCCAAATAATATATGAGTCGATACCTCTTTATTATTTTGGTTCGTTACGATATAGTATAAGAGTGATTTAAACAATATCTCTTTAGAATTGTTGATGCATTTTGTAACAAAAAAATAATAAAGATACATTGATTTGTATATTATTTGGATGTTTCCTTACAATATAGCATGTTTTGTTTAACTTAATTACATTTATCACATTTTCTGTTTAAAAGATTACACTTATTTCTCATACAAGGGTGGTCAGTGTAATGAAAGTATACAAACTAGGGGAAGTTTGTGTATGTGTAAAAAAGTGAGAGGTGTTTTGTGTAATTTCACTAAAATCCAGGGGGTGTCAGTGTAATTTACTCTTTAGTAAATGTACCATGCATGTAGAATATTGTATAAAAATATTGTTTTGAAAGTTCAAAAAAACATTTTTGTAAAAAAATTCACTTTTTACAAAAATTGATTTTTAAAAGTGTTTTTTAGATGATTTTAAAAATGTTTTTTTAAAAAGGTGATTTTAAAAATATTTTATAGTTTTTTAAATAATTATTTTCTTGAATTGTGGTTTTAGTTCCAATAAAAAAACAGATGGATTGTTCATTCATCCACCTCTATGAAAATGAAGTTAGGGATAAATTAGATGATTATAATTTGTGTTTGAATATGGATAAAATTGATAACTTAAAATATAATTTAAATGAATTTATATCGATTAATGAATAATTTTCTATCCATCCAAATTCATCAATTTATCAACCTTATTTTTAACTCCATCAATACACGAGCAGGATTCCAACCTTGTACTGAGACAACCAGATCTAACAACATGACCAATGGATCACATACTTATTTACTGCTTGGGAAAAACTTGTTCTATTGGTAATGCATTTTTTTAGATGAGTATAGGGATAAGTTAATAATTGTTATGCTTGCACTTTGATTGTCAGTGAAGAAAATTATGGGGAGCAATTGGTCTGGTATGCTGATTCCTTTATCTTTTTTATGTGCTATATTCCTAAAATTAAAGCCTTGTAATTCATAATACATTCACATAAAAACTGAATTTTTTATTCTTAGTTAGATTTGATGATCAGTAATCTTTCTGAGAAACTGTCTTATTTATCTACTAGGAACCAGAACTTACTTAGATCCCTTTGGCATCTTCCATTCTATCATACTATATAAAATCAGCAATACTGTGCAGCCTTTTTAGGGATTTTTTTTAACTCATTATTTTAAATTGCAGTTAAGGTTTGATTACTGTCATAATTACTATGATTATAGATTATGGTCATTACAGTGTGAATTAATTGGTGATTAAAAAAAAAATTGAATTTGTTGGACATGATATTACCCAAATGCGGTCCAAATTGTTATTTAAAAAGTTGGTTTTTGGGTTAATTTGTACGGATTTGTGTATATATATTTAGTTGTTATATTGGTGATTTGATTTAATGATATTGAAGTGCATTTTTCTCTCAGCTCTCTTTTTGCCATCTAAGTTGTTTGTATCCACAATATATACTTTATCTTCTTTCTCTGGGTACAAAATGGGCATTTTTTTCGGGCATACAAAATGGGTATTTGATCAGATTTTTCTGTGTCCTTTATGACATGAGTATAAGTTAGGCAACTACGGTAACATTCACTTTTTTCTGGTTTATGTTTGCATTAGATGAGGCTAGTCAAGATAGACAAATACAAAATATATGATGCATTGCACTCTGATATTTGAGGGTCAGTAAGATTTTAGAGGGAGGAATATGATAGAAACCAGTTAGTATATCTTAAGAAATTGGACAGCAGAACAGTAGAGCATAATACTTTAGCAGAATTATATTGATGAAATGCAAGATTACAAGGAATAATATAAAACTAGTGTAGTGAAGTAAGAAAGAAAAACAGAATAGCAAGATTCCTCTACCTTGTGACAACAGTCACCCCTTAGTTTCCAATCTGAATATCTAAGACGTAAACCTCTCTGTCTTCATATAATTCTTCCAGCTCGCAATTGCCCACTCACCCATAACTCCCCTCAACTTTACAACTCCTTTAACTGCCTGAAACTCTTCTTTTCCTTCTTTGAAACACTCTGTTAATTATAGGCCTATCAATACCCTCCCCAACGAGTAACACCTTGTCCTCAAGGTGAAAATCATGAAAAGTCACTTGGAGAAGATCATAATATTCCCATGTACTGTCATGTTCTGGAAGGTTAGCCCACTGAATCCATACTTCAGTTTGTCATTTAACAGCTTCCGACTAGCCATCACCATTTTAGGCACTACCTGTAATTTTCACTCTTTTGTCAACTCCGCTGGAATTTGCTGACAAGGAATACTAGTAGGAGTAGCATGTTTGAGTTGTGACAAGTGAAAAATAGGATGCAATCTTGAGTAGTCTAGCAGTTGCAATTTGTATGTCACAACTCCCACCTTTTTCATTATAGTGAAGGGACCATAAAAATGAGGACTTAGCTTCTCGTTGACTTTCTTGGTTAATAATCGAAGTTTGTAAGGTTGAGCCTTTAAGTATACCTTGTCTCCGACTACAAATTCCACATCCCTCCTTTTTTTATCACTTTGATCACGCATAACTTGCTGAGCTTTGGTTAGATTTTCCTTAGGCTCATCAAGAATGTTGTCCCTTTCGGTTAATAACGTGTCCAAAAGAACTACTATTTTACTCTCACTATGAAACAGAATTGTCGATGGGGATCCCGACCATATTTTAATGCCTTAAATGGACACATGTTAATGGAAGAATTATATGAATAGTTGAACCACAACTCCGCCCAGGCTAACCACTTTACCCACTACTTTGGGTGCCTACTGACAAAACATCTTAAGTATGTCTCCAGGGTTCTGTTAATGACTTTTGTATGACCATCCGTTTGAGGATGGTAAGTGGAACTAAAATGCAGCTTGATGCCTGTTAAACGAAACAATTCTTTCCAAAACAGACTGATAAAAATTTGGTCACTGTCATACACAATAGAACTAGGAAAACCGTGTAATCTAATTACCTCCTTAACAAACGCTTCAACAACTTCCTTGGGTGAATAAAGGTGATGCAAAGGAATGAAATGTGCAAACTTACTAGAGCAATCGACTACAACAATAATTATGTCTGCTCCTTTAGCCTTAGGTAATCCCCTAATGAAATGCATCGAGACATCTTCCCATACATGATCGAGAATCGGAAGAGGCTGAATTAAACATGCTAACTTCAGGGCTTGATACTTGTTTAGCTAACAAACCGCACATTCAGCCACAAACTTTTCAATGTCCCGTCGCATTCCTTTAGAATGAAAAACCATAGCTACTCGTTTATAGGTTCTGGTTACTCCGGAATGTCCTCCCCACAGAGAGGCATGAAACTCTTCTAACAATAGGAGAATGCGCGTGGATTTAGGGGGGGGGGGGAAACCAAACGACCCTTAAACCATAAACAACCTTTGGAGAAAGAATACAAGGGATGAGACTTCGGATCTTGAACCACTTCTTGAATAAGTCGAGTCAGCTTGTCATTTGATAACACTTCATCGGCTGAGACAATGCATCTGCTACTCAATTCTCCGAGTCTGGTTTGTAGTGGATTTCAAAATCAAACCCCAACAAATTTGTGACCCATTTCAATTGTTCGCCCGCCAAAACCCATTGTTCTAATAAGAACTTAAGACTTTTTTTATTAGTCCTGATAATAAAATGATGTCCCAACAAATATTGACGCCACTTTTGGACCGCGAAAACAATGGCCATCAACTCCCTCTCATAAACTGATTTCATCTTTGCCCTCTCGGACAAAGCCTGACCCACAATGCTAGAGGTCTTCCTTGTTGCACAACAACTTCTCCAATGCCAAATTCCGACGTATCAGTCTTGATCTCAAAGGGCACATAAAAATTCAGTAAAGCTAGGATGGGTAGCTCTTGCATGGCATTTTTTAACTTCTCAAATGCACCTTGAGCCTCTTTTGACCATTGAAACTTGTTCTTCCTCAAAAGTTGTGTCAGCGGTCTAGCCATAACCCCATAATCTTTCACAAATCGATGGTAATATCCCGTGAGACCCAAGAATCCTCTCAATCCCCGAATGTCTCTAGGAGAGGGCCATTGTTTTATTGCTAAAATTTTGTATGGGTTAGCCTGAATTCCACTTCCAGAAATGAGGTGCCTCAAGTTTTCCAATTTCTCTACTCCAAAACAACACTTCTTGTAATTCACCTACAAATTGTGTGTCTTCAACATTTGAAACACTACACGCAGATAGCCAGAATGAGATCTAGAATCACTACTATAGACCAAAATATCATCGAAAAAGACTAAAACAAACTTCCTCAAATATGGTCTAAAACGTCATTCATAAGTGCTTGAAAAGTAGAAGGAGTGTTAGTGAGCCCAAACGACATCACCACATATTCGTAATGACCTTCATGAGTGCGGAAAGCCGTTTTCGGAATGTCTTCCTCCTTCATTCGAATCTGGTAGCATCCTGATTTCATAAACAACTTTGAAAAAGAGAAGCTCCTCCTAACTCATCCAACAACGGGCTTGAAAAAGGACTCACGTTTGGTCTAATCATACCCGTAGCCATCATATCTCGCACAAATTTCTCTATTTCCTCTTTGTAACTATGAGGATGCCTATATGGGCGTATATATGGAATTTCTACCCCTTCCTTAAGCACGATAGCATGATCACACGCTCTTTGTGGTGGCAACCCCTTTAGTTCATGAAAATTATCTCCAAATTTCTTGATAAGAGGTTGAACAACATCAGGGACAACCATTTCTGACGAACACGTCATGTTCATCATTCCAAACTCAACATAAAAGGCTTCTACTTCGTTATTCATCTCTTTCATTATTGCATTGACCGAAGCTACGGTTCTGGACAGAATTGGATCTCCTCTAATTTCATTGGTCTTTCCATTATCTTGAATTTCCAACACATAATGTCCCAAATCAGCATTGAATTTGTAAAGACTTTTTAGCCATTCATACTCCAAAATGACATCCACTCCTACCAATTCAAACAGATAGAAGTCCTGGTTGACTTTCAGAGTTGGAAGTTGTAGTTCCACTCCACGACGAAACCCTTGCCTCCCTAAGTGTTGTCTATTTTCGACCTCCACAAAATACCATTGTGTCATTTCAATTGGTATTTGTAGTTCTTTTACCATTCCTGAAGATAAGAAATTGTGCAAAGCCCCTGAATCCACCTTTAGCCCCTTATGTACCCCACAACTTTAGAGAATTTTTTGATGTCATCCCTGCTATGTTGCTCACATTCAACTGTAAGCTAATTTCTTCCTCCAATATGGCTTCTTCCTCTTCCTTTTTGCCTTTTGCTTCATCTTCTTGTCCCAATAGGATAAAATGTAGCTGCTTATTCCAACATATATGGCCCGAAGTATACCTCTCATCACAACGGAAACACAACCCTCTTTGTTGCTTATCGTTTTCCTCCTCCTCCGACAATCTCTTGAACCCTAACCCCATTTTATTAGGGTCGGTCCCACTCCCCTCACTAGGATTTGAAGGTACCCCTGTAATTAGTGGGTTGTGTCTTCCCCCCATTGATTCCTTGATTACCTTAGGACCCGTCCCACCTTCCTGTTAAAGCAGCTCGATTGAAACTCGTTCTAGGACCTCGAGCTGAATTCCCATATGGCCGACCCACTACCCCATTCTTTTCTTCCACCTTTTGGGTTGTTTCCATTATCGACGTCAAATCTCCAGAACTCATCAACCTCACCTCCGCATTGATTTCATTTTTCAAACCATTCATGAACACTCCTTTCATAAATTATTCGGTCTGCAAAACGAAGAGGCGCGATAGAAGTTCGAATTGTTCCCAGTACTCCATGACAGATCCACTCTGTTTAAGACACATCAGTACTTCATAGGGGTTTTCGAATGAAACCTTCTGAAAACGCCCCACCAAGGCTTGATGAAAATTATGCCATGTTATGGTCACCATCCGTGGCTCCCACCACTAGAACTAGTTAGCACTTTCCCCTCAAGACAAACTACGGGTGTATCGACCTTCTCCGCCTCAGGTATACGATTGATGTCGAAGTAGCGTTCCACCCGGTACACCCACCCATGTGGGTCTTCTCCCATGAAATAAGGTACCTCCACTCTCTTCACGCATTCCTCCCACCTCATCCTTTCATCATAAGGGTTGTCCTCACTGCGGCTATTGTTTTCTCCTTCATTCTCTCTGCGTATTCTACTAATTTCCACCATTGCTACCTCCAAACGATCTGCCACTACCTTCATCATTTCTTCCATTTGCTTGTGGATGGTCTCCTGGATGGATGACTGCATCCCCTCCAACCTCCATTCCACGTTTCAATTCTATTTTCCATTCTTATTGAAACCATCCAATTGCTCCCATGGTTGGGAGCTCTGATACCAACTTGATAGAAACCAGTTAGTATATCGTAAGAAATTGGACAACAGAAGAACAGTAGAGCAGAATACTTTAGCAGAATTATATTGATGAAATGCAAGATTACAAGGAATAATAGAAAATTAGTGCAATGCAATAAGAAAGAAAATCATAACAACAAGATTCCTCTACATTGTGACAACAATCACCCCTTAGATCCAATTTGAATGCCTCAGACGTAAATCTCTCTGCCTTCATATATTTTTTTGTATCTCGTAACTGCCCTCTCACCCATAACTCCCCTCAACTTTACAACTCCCTTAACTGCCTGAAACTCTTCTTTTCCTTCTCTGGAACACGTTATTAGTTATGGGCCTATCAAAATATCTTAGCAACATCTCTTTGTATTTCATCCTAATTTTTACATGCAACTGTCAATTCTGTGTAGAATGTGACACTAGTTTGTCTTTGCATATCCCAATCTACGACCTTAGACAGAGTAGGAAAATATTGATATCTGATTTTATTTAACTGATTCTTGTGTTATTAGAAATGGTAAAAATATCTGATATGTGAATACTTGTAAGCTTGAGTGGACATGTGTATTAGGATGCTTACTTTATGGGTACCTGCAATATTATAAATCTGCTTTGAATATTTTATAATTTTGTACTACTTTAAAATTATATATTATCTATTTTTTTCTTATTTAATGTTATTGATTGATGAACACAGTATGTTTGTGCATTTCAGAGTGGCGAGATGCATACGCCTTGTGTTTGTGCAGAAGATAGGATTCTGGACTATTTTTCTGGACTTCGCTAGAAGGTTTTCGTCTCTTTGTAAATGCATTGGCAACATTGAATGAGCAGTTGTTACATGCCCCAAGAGGGTGAACATTAGCAGAAACGACAGGACCTAGGAGGAATTCCCTCAAATGGCGAGTGATAGGGCTCATTTTCTTCTATAAATAATGGAGAATCCCCCTTCTTCTTTGTAATATTGTCTTTATTATAATGAAACTTCTCTCTGGATAACATCCTTAGATTGACACTGAAGTTATATACTTTTATGTATTGTGTGTCTTCAAATGTAAATTATAAGATTTATACTTCGTGTAGTTCTTTAAATTGCTCACAGCCGTAATTGCTGCAACAACATTGCAGTTTTGATGGTCTCTGCAATAGTGTTGAGACTCAATTGCTGCTGCCAAGTTACATTTTCCTACATTATTCTGCGGTAAAAGCAAGCTAACAACAAAAACATTAAGGATTTATTTGCAAGTTGATTTTTAGAGGGGAGACTTGTGAGTCATGAAATACACTCTTGACATACTTTTTAAGATTTCTATTTCCCTTCCTTCCCCTCCAAAATTAAACTCGCAAATATACCCAAATATTGGTGAATACCCAACAATCATATGAAATTCAATTTAGTATAATAAGCAGAAGTCGTCAGCTGTATCAATACTTTATTTGTCACATTCACATTATCAATTCCCTTTGAACTTTCCATTTCTTCTAGTTTGAGAAACATGACTGTGTAGCATGATTGGTAAGAATATTAAACAATTAGCAGCATACTTGTGACAATTGAAAAGCAAGTAACCATAGTTTGTAACAGTACAAAACATTGGCAATCGAGAAAAAACCTGGCATATCAAAGTTCAACAAATTCATCTTCCCTTTATTTAGCTAATACAATCACATTCGGCACTATAACATATTCATAGTTCTTAACATTAACATCACTCAAAAAGAAGAAAAAAAGCACCCCAAGACCCTAACAAACATAAACCACTGAAATTGACATAACTCATTGGCATCCCTATGTTTCATTCAATTGGGATTAATACCTCATTAGTCCTGAACGCAGGTATTGTCCATGGAGGATTGTACCTAGCCAGCAAGAAATCCCCAATAACCTTAAACCCATCAATTTCCAAGCTCTTCCTAAGCTTCTCCACCTTCTCCTTCACCAATTCCTCATTTGCCACTCCTCCAAACTTCACCACCCCATATTTCCTCTCACCTTCCTCTCTTATCACAACCCTCTCATCGGTCGGCTTCGGCGCCTCCTCCGCTTTGCCATACACGGCTGGCAAAATAAACTGCATTGTAACCGTCTTCCTGTTCTCGTTTTCTTCGCTATCGGCCTTGGTCACGACCGGGGCCGTCATAGCAATCTTCTCTCCAGAATCCTTTGTTATGACTGGTGCAGTCATGGCAATTTTCTCGGGTTTGGTGTTCTGGGGATTCCCTATAGCGCCAATGTAATTCGCTAAAACCATGAACCCACCATCTTTATTGCCGTTGAACTGTGATGGTTCGTATGTGACTTCAGCCAATACAGATGGTGGATACTTTCGGATTTCATATTCATTTGTTGATTTCATCACTTCATATTTTGGTGTTTCAACACCAATTTTTCCAAATACCATACCCATGACAGATTGATAACGGGAAAGGGTTAATTGAGACTTTAAAGATGGCAATAATAAACGATTTGGATAAGATGAAGAGGTTGCATTCTTCAATGCAATATATAAAGACATAGAAGTGGTGGAAGAGTTTGATCTCTAGATTATTCTAGGTGGGGACATGCTGCTGTGTTTACTTTGGAAAGGGGTTAGGAACTGTTGGAATCTTGCTAGGAACTGTACGGTGATGATTGTGCCATTCTGCTAAGAATTTGTGGACTCCATTCGTCCACGACCTAAGTTTTGTTTTTTTGTGCTGCTTTTTGTTCATCAGCATATGGGAATTGCAAAAATACATTATCAAAAATATTGAACAATAACAATGAAATATTTTATATAAGGAATGAAATATTTCCTGCTTTTTTTTCATCCTAATATAGGAATTGCGAAAATTTATATACAGTATTATTTAGCATTGATTCATATTTTTTTATTTAAAAGTCAATAATAATTAAATATTAATTATAGACGATATATTTCAGTTTATACAAAATATTATTATTACTGTAATTATTTTGAGAATAAAATATATCATCATACAAAGATATAAGTTATCTCATCAAGCCACTAAAGTCATATATATATATATATCATTTTTAACATTTTTCTACCTAAAAACTAAAAAAGTATGACAAATGTCATGATTTTAGTAGTCAGAGAATATAACTTATTTCCTTATTATTATTATTGGCATGTTGACAGGCACTACCGTGTCTGTTAATCCGCTTTTCTATTGTTTGTAATGTGTATTCTACATATTAAAATGTATTATATATTGTAATTTACAATTGAATATATATTCAATTGAGGTAATTGTTCAATCTTAAAGAAGAGATGCATATACAATTGTGTTCATCAAGAATAGAGTCTTGATATCTTCACTTAATTTTATTTTCTAGCGTGTTAGTGTCTGACAACTCACTTTCCTATTGGATGTATAGTATGCATGTTTTAAATGTCAAATATTCACATATTTTTTACTCGATTGCATACATTGTGACCAATGTAATAGATTTTCCTGCATTCCTATTTTTTATATTCGATTGCATCTTATAAATCTTCACTACTATATTTGTAATTGAATATAATAAAATTGGCTAATTGATATGCTTATAAAATGTAAAAAATGTCACACTCAAATAACTGAATAACCTGCAAGTAGTTTTAGGGATGGCAATAAAAACCGAACTCGTGGATACCCGCCCGAACCGAACCCGAATTTAACGGGAAAAACCCGATGTGATTGAGTTCGGGTTCGGGTTTTACCTAGGTTTAAATTTCGAGTTCGGGTTTGGTATAGCAAAGACCTCAACTCAAACCTGCCCCGAAGTAAGGTAATTCAATTTAAAATTGAAATTTCTATCATTTGTCAATTGTTTTTATTTTCTAATTTTACTTTACATACTATTGGATCTTCAAACATAAAAGAAATGAAATAATACAAGAGAGAAAATAGAAATGTTAAGAAAAATTACACGAAAATAATATCATATTTTCCTTAATACTTCATCATTTTCGGAGTTTTTTCGGGTTCGGGAATGATATTTATTTTCAACACCATTGTGTTTGGGTACGGGTTTTAAATTTCGGGTTCGGGTTTGGGTATGTGCAAACCCTCCCCTGACCCCCCGTTGTCATTCCTAGTTAGTTTTATAGGTAAAAGTAGATAATTGTGACACATAAAAATTAACACATGAAAATCTTCTTATAATACATGAAACACTTAAGAGAATATTTACATACCTTAATTTGATACCAATATTTTATATTTAAAAGGTTATCTAAATGACTTATATTCCATGCGATTAATTAGTGGAGGAGGAAATAAAACAAAATAATTCAATAAATAATAAAGTTAAATACTTTATGAAGAGACAAGTACACCCAAAACAAGAGAAAAATATAATATGGTTTGACATTTTTACTCTTAAGATATAAGGATATAACAATTTTACCCTTAGATGTAAGTGCATCACTAATAAATTAAAATACTATTACAAAGTTTATATAAAAGATTTTGGATATATTAAAACACACAAAAACCAAGAGGTCATGGTTAAGTACTTAAGTAAATCGTTACATTTCATCATTGAAAAGGATGTGGGTTAGGGGAAAAGAATTTCACATACCAGGTGAGAAATTGGTTAGTTTTCTATAGGTTTTACAGTTTTAGTATAAGTTAATAGAATTGGGAAATGTTGGGGGATTGAGTGGCAGTTGTTATGATTTTATGTTGGTGGACAATTACTTATTTTCTGACTAAACATTATGTACAACTTAACCTCCAACTTATTTTTAAATTAATATAATATACATTTATTAACACTATAAGGTGTGCCACAATTTAAAATATATGACATTATAGTCTAAATTTTCGTAGTGTACATATTGGTGTTGAATTACATCTAAAAGATAATTTTTTTTGTCAGAATATGGATATTCTTTTGAGATACAACATGTCTTAGAAACAACTTCATACAATTGAATATAAATATTATCATGAAATAGGAGTATTACATTAAGCTAAGGATATGAAATAATAGGTATAGCAAAGTTGGTGAATGCAAGTACAAATCATAAAGCAAAAAAAGTTAATTTTATGAACAAATTAAATTTTATTATTTTATGTACACTCAAATGTTGGTGGAGACTAAATTAACACAAAATAAACATATGATTATTAGTATTAGTATAGATAAACATGAAATTAGAAGTTATAAGATAGAGAAACATAAAATACTTCATGTGTAGTTATTTTATGTTTTCCTTTTATCTTTAGTATAGAAGAAGATATAAATGATAAAAGATAAATTAGGGAAACATAAAATATTTTATGGGTAGTTATTTTATGTTTTTCTAATTTCTATTAGTATTAGAATAGAAATTTATATAAAATACTTCATGGCTAGCTTTTTAATATTTATTATTATATAAGTATATATAAATATGAAATTAGAAGTTATAATATAAAATTAGAAGTTATAAAAATATGAAATAGGGAAACATAAACTACTTCATAAAAGTTATATTGTGTTTTTCCTTTATTAAATAATATAGATTATTATTATTATTATTATATTAATTATTAAAAAATATAAATATATAATTAACATAAAAATAATATGACTATTCGATGATATCCACAATCGACATGAATACTTGCAAACTCGTGCGTGTTTGGACCAATGTAAATATTATCCAATCCATCTTATTGTCATTCCTAGTTCAATTGTATATTTAGGAAGAGTCAAGATCTGATCCAATATCATAAATGTCAATATTAGAGCCTAGATTGCAACATGTAACAAAGTGAGAATCAACAACACAAAATTTAAATAAAAACTTCATAAAATTCAGAATTTTTTATAAAATTAAAAGGAAAACAAAAATAGGTTCCATTGAAACACATAAAGATTGAAGTAGAATCTAGATTTTATGTGTGGAGCAAAGTCTAAATATTAAATCTCTAGATTTTGTGATTTTATTGAAAGACATTCTAATTTATTTACTTTAAGTGTGTAAAAAATCATACAATTACAACAACATGTCTAAACTGATGAAACATTGTCTTTTCATCATTTGCATATCCTTAACACAATGGTAGAAGTCTATTTTCAGAATTGTTTGAAAATTAACCTACCTATTTTCCACACTCATTTCTGTTCAAGACCCGTCTGAGTTCAAGACCCATTTGTGCTTAAGACTTGTCTACACTAAAAGATTCATATAATCAATGAACTAAAATACTTCCAATCACACATGGGTGTGACATATCAACAAATTCGAATCGTCAATCTGAAACGATGGAGTAAAATCTTGTCAATAACTTTTAGAACTCGATCGAATTTAAAATTGATAAAGAATAAAAGAACTATCGAATAGATAAACTTTGTTGGGTCTATCTAATTTTGCTGAAAGTAAAGAACGTTTTATTGTGGCAAAGGGAAGTTCCTACAACAAATGCTAATGAAGCTTGTTGGACTCCATTTTTTTAGACTGCTACAAAGAATAAACCTTTTTTCTGCCACCGGGCTCCTCCAACAGCAACGTGTAACACCCCAATTTACTAACTCAAAAGGATTATAGTAACTATGTGATTAAAATGTGATTACTTGAAAATTTGTGTTAAATTAAAACTTGGCCAACTAGTCCAATCTGATTAAACATAAAACATTTTTTTCTAATCCAACGTATTACATCATATCTCAATTTAAAATAAAACAGGTGGATAATTTTCCTATAAAGGCAAACCGTTCAACAATTTCAAAACTAGAATATTCATTCTACGGATTATATCTCATTCTGCGAGATTAACCAGTAGAGTAAAAATAATAAAGTTATTTAATAAATACAATACATAATTATTTTACTTATTCAAACATAAATTTTTAATCATGAACATGTCATATAAATAAACACTCTCTCGAGCTCCGCTCGTAATATAGAATGAAAATGACAAATAGAAGAATCTTAATAGTGCAGAAGATGTTATGGGACTCGATCCGGAATACAGAAAATATAAATGCTAAAATTAAAAAATCTTAGTTTACAAAAGCTTTCATCGAGCTTTGCCGAAATCATAAAAGTAGATAAACTAAAAATATATGAATCTTAACATACAACATTTTTCATTGGAATCCACCCGGATCACAAATATAAAACTACAAGATAAATCACTTTTTATACTTACCAATACAAAATATAATATAATATCATTAATTACGAAAGAATGGTCAACCAAACCAAAATTGGTTTAACCTAACTAGAGTCACAATCCAACATAGTCTAGATTCCTAATTGAACTACAATCAAGACTTTCATCCTATATTGCCAAAATGGGTATGCATACTACATATGTACTCAACCTGCATAAACAACATATACCATACAAAAGAAATGGAGGAGGGAGTAAGATACCAATTGCGACGATCGTAACATGGATTTACATAGGCTATAACATTAAAACAATAAAAACACATACAACTATTATAATCAATCAACATCAATCATGTGCAAATGATTTATGATGATACATCCACCTTTGGATATGGGGAGGAATATTCATATGCATTAAATCGTGCAATACAATGCATGCAGGCCCTCACAACAACATCTATTGGAAATCAATTGTGAGTACATGTTCTCCTCGGGCCAATGACAACACTAGAACACTCTCCATCAAACCAGACAACTCAAAGGTATGTCAGAGTTAGATTGGTTTAAGAATAACTATCATGGCCTGGACTACTTCAACCAATTAACCCTCAAGATATCATGACTCAACAATATCAAAACCATCCCTATTCACTTCCCAAGAAATTTATATTCTGAATCTTTCCGATAAAAAAACCACATTTTCCAATGCAATTATGTATGCACAATAATTGCAGTTGTCCAGATAAGTCTTTTAAGTTAATTATGCACAAGCTTTAATCATCTCGAGATATTCCCTATCTAGACATATTCATCTCAGGGACTCACCACTTTTTTCTTTTATAGACAAACCATATGATAATAATGATCATACGGTACTCAAACTAGTAACACTACTACCCTTGGTATAAATCCCCAACTTAACCATCATTGTTTGATGACAGCATAGGAGGCAAGTGCCGCTTATATACACAACAATGTTAATAAGGTAAACATCATAAACCTTGAGCCACTCCTAATAACTCTACACCTTCAAGGTGTTCAAAACGTCTACATCCCACAAAGGACTATAAATGTACATCTTCATTACTCTAATGATCTTGTCTACCTATCTTTGAATTCAAACAATGTATATTACAAGGATTTTAACTCCAGATTACACATATACTCCACTCGATCACCCACTTATACCAATTCATGGTAATTCACAATATCTCAAACTTAGCTCACAAACTACATCCACTATCTTTGTTCTAAACTCAACAACCTAAAAACAATTAACAACAAAAAGTATGACTACACTTATGTTTTTGCATCACCACATCCTACTTTAACACTACTTAATCTAACATATTAACATCCTCAAGAATTCACAAATTATACACACTTATAGAACATAATTTCATATGTTAATCATATAAAAGAACCTTCAACTCCAAGCCTATAAAAAATATGCTACAGCCACAAGAATCTCAAAATAATAAATATATGAATCTCAACTCCAACAACATTTATTCCCTAAATCCATTATAATTTTACTTACTCAATCATTTCATCGTCACCTAACTCACTCATTCCACAATTATTACATAAAAGCAATCATTTCATTATCATTATTATTATCAATGTTTTACAACAACAAGCGGACAACAATTCACATTAATATCATTATCACCATATCAACACATCAATTTTACACATGTCATGTTGAACATGAGCTATCATCATGTTAGTCAAAATACACCTTGACAATCATACACAAAACATGTTGGCATGTAGACATTTAGCAATTACCAAAACATATATTAACTATTAAGCATATAACACTCAACTGCATCGTCATGAACCCGACTCTCTAACTTTAAGGGAGTTGGACAAATTTAATGCAATAATCTAAGACCACTTGGTCTTCTCCCACACTCTAGCTACTTTATCTTACCGCTTTAGCTATACTGAACCTTCGCTATCATTGTTACTAATATCACTTGACCCAAATAATGTTACTTCGCCCAAACAAAACCGAACATTAATTAAATTGAATTTAAACTACACTTAAATTCACACACAAATATATGAGATGTACAACATTAATATAAGAGTATACACTTTCATCTAATTCATTATGCATTCTTGTTAGTCTACCATCAAGTAATTTCAAACTTTGTACAAAATAGCTTTGGGTCAAAGTTTTAAATACAAACCTAAAATAGATTCATTTTTTTGTCTTCTAAAAAATAGAGTAGAGTTTTGTTTTTTTTTTGTTCTTTTTATGACAATGTGTATAAACTAATTGTTCCTTATTATACAAATATAACATAATACAATGTTTATGTGACTCAAAGCAAATGTAGTTATTGAAGAAAGTACATAAATCCTCGAATAATAAATTAATTGAAGGCCCACTTAATCAATTAAAAATTGTGCTATCATTTCGGTTAAAACCATTACAATTAAAGGTCGACAAAAAAGAAAATAGTACACGAGGAAATGATAATCCGCCTTGGAATATTAAGGATCCTTTGGATTTTGGAAATTATTGAGTGTCTTTGAGGGTGAAGATTTTGATGACTCTGATAAATCTAAATCATTACATGAAAATTGGACAGTTTATATTTCAAACAATATTTTGAATCATTATTCAACCACTCAATATGTGTTAATCTAAGTAAAAATGACTTGAGTCTCTAATTCAAATTCAATATATACATGTATATGGAAAAAAAAACCTTAATTAAGTGGGTCTGCTTAAGTAGTTGACGTATTATGAGTAATCTTTTATCCAAAAGACAAATTTCCATACCACATAATTATGAGTCTGGATCCTCTCCAGTAATGGAGAGACCATTATCTTTTAGGTTAGTGACATGTGGCAGGAAAACATATCAATGGTCATGATTCTGTAGCAAAAATAAATTCAAAATTTAATTGAAAAAATAGAAAAACCCCTAATTCTTTTCTTCCTCTCCTTCCCTGCAATGTAACACTAAATATAAGCTTCGTGTAATTCCCTTTTTCCCTTTCTTCCTTTCTCCTTCTCACATAAAAACACTCTTTTCTTAATTAATTAATCATTTCATTGCACTCCTAGTGTATCTAAGTGAGTAATGTAGATTCCCAAATAATCATGTCCCACTCAATTTCTATTTCATAAATCTGAGTCCGAAAATGATAAAACCTATATAGAAGAAAAGTTTCAACCTTGATGCAAAACATCACTTGATTTGATCCATAATAAAAAATATGATTGAATGATCTTATCATTTTATTCCAGTGTATGTGTTATATTATTTGGAGTAACTCACAACAATTGAATTGATAAGAGAGGTAATGTAGATTCCCAAATAATCATGTCCCACTCAATTTCTATTTCATAAATCTGAGTCCGAAAATGATAAAACCTATATAGAAGAAAAGTTTCAACCTTGATGCAAAACATCACTTGATTTGATCCATAATAAAAAATATGATTGAATGATCTTATCATTTTATTCCAGTGATATGTGTTATATTATTTGGAGTAACTCACAACAATTGAATTGATAAGAGAGGTCTTTTCTGCATTAGAGGAAGCTTACCTTCATTGTAGGAGGAGATGAAGAAAGGATTTAGAGAGAAAAGTGTGTTGATATGAGAAAGAGAAATCAAGAAAGAAAAGGGAGGGAAAAGAGGATTACAGGAAACCTACCTTCACTGTTGCAGGGAAGGAGAGGAAGAAAGGATTTAGGTTTTTTTTTTTTGTTTTTTCAATTAAATTTTGAATTTATTTTTGCTACATAATCATGACCATTGATATATTTTACTGCTAGATATCACTATCTACGGGCCTCTCCGTTACTGCAGAGGATCCAGACTCCATAATTATTTCATAAAAATACACAACACAATGTAGACACTATTGTGTTTGAGCCGCTAATTATTACATAAACAACTTTCCACCGCCATTTTCCACCGTCATTAATATTGAATGCAGATGAACATTAGGGGGAGAAGAGAGGAAGATGAACATACCTTTGTAAAGAACATGGAGAGAGAGTTTATGGAGAATGATCATACCAAGGAGAGGCAAGGATGATTTATGGAGAATGAGGATAGGAAGAAGACAGTGAAGCTAGGTTTTAGGTTTTATGAAGAATGAACATACCTTTGATTTACAGAAAGAGAGTTGTTTGGGAGAGAGTTTTTTTTTGTAATGGGAAAGTAATGGATATGCAGTTTTTTTTAAATTGACAGTGGAGATTGAAAATCTTCCTAAATTAAATAAAAACTTTCACTATATATTTAGTTAATTATTCGGCCTATCTCATTTGATTTATTTGTGAAGATTTGAAAAACTTCTACAAAAAACCTCCACAAAATGCAAAATTTGACGTAATGTAACTAGACTAAATAACCAACTAAAAAAACATAAAAACGACATAACGTCAAGCTACAAGGATTTGACCATGACCGGTTGGCGAGAAAAAAACATAGCTCCATTAAGTACTTTTTGCTGTTTCATGAAATTAAGTATGAATAGAAGACAAATTAATCAAATACTTTGAAAAATACAATAATTGGAAGCTTCTTACCTCTATCAAATAAGATCAATAAATGAATAAGAATTAAGTAAATAACAAAACAAAAATAGAAAAATTAAATAAATACATATAAGAGAATGAAAAGAAGGTAGCGGGAGGCACTTGCCTCTATAACTTGATGCAATATGGTTAAGCATTCTTTATTTTCCATATCACCATGAGTGGTAAATAAATGGCAGTTTTTATGATAGAGGAAAATTGAGGGGAACAAATATATATAATTATGATAGAGATAATATGAGGTAGAATGACAAATGAAAAATTGTTGCAAAAACGGACACTTGAGTCTAGCAAAATTTTCTAACCTAAAAAGAACACGAGAAAGACGAAAGAGAGAGATAGTGGTTTTATCGTAAAGAGGAGAATGGAGGGGGATTACCGTGTTTGCTTCAAAAGTTATAAGGATGAAAAAATGATAATATATAAAATGTATATAATTATTAATATGTAAACTAAAAATAATTCTGTGTAGTTAGGAATAAAGCAAAAAAAAGTAAGATAATGTAATCAATCCTAAATCTATAAATAACTCAAATATCTTTTAAACATATTCATGTTCATTTTAAGTTCAATCTATAACAATAATATACTTTTACCACTTATACTATTCAAATTTAAAACGAAATCTGTTTTTAGAAACCATTGAAAATTATAAAAATAATACTCTCACATAAATAAACAAAAAAAAATTGTACAAAGAATCTACTCAAATTATTGAAGATTAATTATTAGGATTAATTTAGTAATCTATTTTTGGTTGGATTATCGATGAAGGAAATTTGTGGTGTTACACACTAAAGCATTAAATATGCAACACTAAATGACAATAAAGATTTAATTGCATTGTGGAAGGTTAAAAATAAAATGAAGCTAGAGAGAAGACAAGTCTCAATGTATATTAAATTCAAGAAGAAGTTTCAGCAAAGTTTCAACTACTACATTAATTTTGTATCTATAAATAGTTTTATCATTGAAGAACATAATACAACACAATAGAAGAACATTATGCAACACAAGCTCTCATTTATTTTGAACATTTTATTCAACATTTTTCAATAGCACTGTGCAGAATTTTTTGTGTTCAATCATCTTCTATTAAATCCTTCATATTTATTTGACTATGTGAGTGTGATTAAAAGACTTACATGTAACTTTTTTTTAAACACAAATCATTGTCTGTTGGTTAACAAGGGCTCTAACGCACCTAAAGGGAGTGAATAGGTGATTTGGTTTACAATTAAAACAATTCGGTTACGAAAGATAATCACAAAATTTTACTAGTTTTAATCAATTAAATGATGACTTGATCAATTACGTAAAACTTCAGTTAATCGATTATCAGAAGGCTTAATCGATTAACCCTACTAATCTTCTTGAAAATATTTTATTCTTCATACAATAAATGCAGTGATTAATCTGTTCTAATATGTATTTAACCAGTTCAATGAAAGTGATTAATCTTGCAAAGAAACTTAAGCAATAATCCTAATATGAATATGATTCAAGATATTGGAAAAAGATAATTGCATAAATGTAAAAGTGTAAGGATAAGAGAAAATTGACATGATCAATGTATCCTGATTCGATTGTCAACCACTGCGATATACATCCAGTCATTCCCTTCTGATATGAGGGATTTTCTTTTACTAAGAATGAATCGAATGTCTTTACAAACACTTCTTCCACCAAGAACCTCTTGGACCTAGCTTCTGATAGATATCACACCACTTTTAGCCTAGGATTTTCTCCTGAATTCTTCTCTTCTTCTAAGGTGATGCCTCACATCCCAAGAGATGAATTACAACTCAATTAATCTTTTGTATAGGGAAATCTTGCACCTTTGATGTGCTAATCATACACTCAATTCAGAACCAAAAAAACCTTTGATGAATTCAAAATCTCAGAGTATGAAGATGAATAATTATGAGATACAAAGGTTTAGAAAATCTTTGATATGATGAATGCTTGGAAAAACTCTTCAAATATTCATAAACTTTTTCTTATCATGTATCAAAAGTTTCTAGCACACTTTTTCAGAAAATGCTCTGCTTTTCTATTGAAAATTCGTAGTATATTCTTGTGTATCAAACTTAGTTTTCTCATGGGTAAGGGTAGTTGAAACATCATTCTGTTTCAAACTATTTTCTATTATATTTAGTTTATTATGTAGAACTTAATCAATTAATGTTCTTTAAAACATCCAAGATTCCAAAACTGAAACTGATTTAATCAATTAACCATGTATTTAATTGATAACAGGTTTCCCATTTGCGAAGACTTCATCGATTAATTATAAGCTTAATCGATTAACAATTTTCTGAAAATACTTAGTTAATGTTCCATGAACCTCTAACATAAGTTACTAATATATGATACATGGTTTTGAAATGATAAAAGTTCAACTTAGTTTAATGCATCAAAATCATGTAATCATATATGAATGCTAATGCATCTAAATTATGTATGAATATAAATCTCATATGCATCATGTTCATCATTCTAGTGTATGAGATTTATCATTAGGTTAACTCAACTTAGACTCTACCTATTCAAAACATCTTAGGACCTAAAGAAACGGAAATTTATTCTCTAGTATTTGTTGATCCTCTTGAAGCTTGAAGTTGAGTCTTCAATTTGATATTTTTGACTTGTCCTTGTCCATAATTTTGTGCATGTCAAGAGGAACACTTTGGAAAGCTCTCCTTGAACGTCATGGTTTTGATGAGGACAATGTGTGCCCAAAAGTGCTTGAAGATAACCAACAATCCAACGTGCTTGAGTCTTTTATTTGGTACTAGGCTTAGACTAGTTTCTAGTTTAAGTTGAGTCGAAGGCTTAGGGCACCCAAAACATGTCTCATATGCATTTATCTTTAAATCATTTCATCCATGAGATATGTTCATTTGATAATATGTTCATGCATTACATAAATACATGTATATATGCATTCTAGGCATAAAACTAAGTGTCAAACATGTATTATCTAAGTGCATAACATATTCGATGTTTTCTATTTGAAAATACACATTTTATTTAGTGTTAATCGATTAACCATACCTTTAATCGATTAACCCAACTGCTGTGTAAAGTGGTTGCCACTGGAACACGTTTTTGTAATGCAGTTAATCGATTAAAGGTTTACGTTAATCGATTAACCTAACTGATTTTTAAGTTGTTGAAACTGAAAAACTGAAAAACAGAATCAGTTATGATTTTTAGTCCCGTTAATCGATTAAGAAGGTATTTAATCGATTATCTGGGGTTCTGGACTGATTCTTTATAAACTGCGTTTTCAGAATTAATCTCATAAGTTGCATGTTGCATTTATTAGAGAGTTAGAGCATTCTACGTGTTAATTGCTGCATCTATTTGTTAATTGCATTAGTGAGTTTAGAAATGAGAGATTCTTTATCAAACTTTAAGCTTTGTCTTCATCAAAATTATGTCATCCACACATGCATTCACATTGTTTAGGGTTGAGCTTGGAGATGTTAGGTGTCCACACAATACTCGTGTTGTGGAGCCTGAAGAAGGTATGCGTGAAAACAATTCTAGTTGTAATCAGTGTTCGATTATAATGGAATATTGGTAAAACAATATAAAACTTTCCCCTTTTAATCTTGGGAGATTTTTGTTCACTATGAAAATTCAATGTTCTTACAAAAATAATTCTAATACAAGATGCAAGACGCTCCTTTCTTGGATCTTAAACCACCACTTCGGTTTGACTACAAAGTTTGCCTACTAGGATACATCGTTGTTCGCGACTCTAGCCACAACCTAAGTATCGCTTACAACCAAGACCTTTTGCTTCTCGCGAAGACACTTACCTAACTTCAGGTAGGGTTTTCCGAAACCTATTCTCCTTCTATGGTGATACAACACACCAAGAGAATGTGTTCATGCCTTAATCTAACAATTTTCTTCAAGTTACATATCCACCTCAATGTGTAGATTTTACACTTTTCTTATAATCTAATAACCCTTCTCAAAGATCTCACAATTATAGAAAAAAAATGCATGAGATACAATGTTTCTTTTTCACAAAGAATGACAATTAAGCTCAACGGGTATCTTACAAAGATTCACCCTTTTCTTTTCTCAAAAGAACACTTAGAAAATCTTTCTAAAAGATATGAAAAGTTTGAGCTTAAGATTTCTTGAAAAATGTGTAAAACTCTTTATTTCAAAAATGTGTTCTAACCCTATATTTTTCTCAATGATATTATTATGAAGCAATATGAAAAACTTGGGTTAAAATACTATTCTGTTTTTAACTGAAGTTAATCGATTATATTGAACCTTAATCGATTAGCGAGTTTCTTGAACGTAATAGAAAACAAAATCAGCAACCACCTTAATTGATTAACTCATCATTTAATCGATTAACGTGTTCATCCCAAGGATTAATCCATTAACACATCTGTTAATTGATTAATGGTTTTCTAAAGCATATTTCAAATGATGAATGAACCTCTTACATGATTTCTAACCTAATGATGCATATCTTTGAATGAAGTATGATTTAAAACACTTTTTAAATGCATTTAAAACATATGATCATGTATGTATATATGTGCATGTAAATCATGTATGCATGCATGTAAGTCTCTTTTTAGATATGATTCACTTTAGTTTGTATGACTTTCATTGGGGTTCATCCTAGCCTAGACTCTTACTAAGAAGGCAACTTAATACCTAATAAAGATATAAAAATACTTAACCCCTAGATCTTCTTTTGAGGGCTTTGCTTTGTATAATCTTGAGTCTTGACTTTATAGTTGATACTTTGTTGTTTTTTGATTTGCTCATCCTCTCACTACGCCAGAGTTGCCGTTCAACAATGCTTATTTTAGATGTATAACATCACTTTCATGCGCTTTCTGTTTGAATGCAGTAGTATATGGTCATCATTAACAACACTTCACAAAAGCTGTTGTAATGATTATATACCACATCATAACACGTAAAAAGCACTATCATATAATGCATCAATACAACAGCGCCTCGTCCACAAAGTCATATAGTGGATCAATACAACAGCACATCGTCCACAAAGAGTTGTCATATAGTCTTAAATAAACAACGCATTTTATAGGTCTTATTAACAGCGTTTGTTGCGCTGTTGAAGTTCATATATTTAACAGTGCAATAACAGAAAAGCGTTGTTGTATTATTCATAAATTTTCTCAAACAACACCTTAATAAACAACGCATCACATGCGTAGTGTTGTTGTATTAATAATGTACCATAACGCTTTCTATAAAAAGCAATGTTGTGGTTATCCTTTAACTACAGAACATGTTAGGGCTTCTCCTAGAATTTACTGCTGATTTGTATAAATTAATATCTGCATATACATTTATTAGCAGAACGGACATTCTCAACAACACAGACATTTATACATTCTGAACAACACAAACACATTAATACAGGCCAGAAGTTTGTTTTATTAAACATCAATACAATACAAAATACAAACAATGAATATCATGTCAATTATGTTTTGATAGAGTACATAATTACAAATAAAAAAATTACACAAATTACAAAGAAACAATATTATAAAATAAAAATAATCAAAATCATACAAAGACTATTTGCATCTATTTTTTCTCTTTCTTTAATTTTTTTTGTCTTTTAGGGTCATCCTTGTCTAGAGGAGCATATTGATTTACCCAAAGCCCTTCACCATGATCATCTCTTGTATATAAATCATCATCTATAGTTGGTCTGCTCTCACGCGACTGATATGTCCCAAAAAAGGATCATCTTCATCAATATCTTCATATTCTTGGTCATCAATATTATTGACGGTTATTTTGTTAGCTAAAAGAACAATGGACCATTTCATATCAGCTAAGTCACTAACATAGAATACTTGTTGAGCTTGTGATGCTAGAATAAATGGCTCATCTTTATATCCTGGCCTATTAAGATCCACTTGCATGAACCCTAACTCATCAACTCGGAAGTCATTGTTGTTATCAACCCACATACAATAAAAAATCGACATCCTAAACATTGTGTAATCCAATTCCCATATGCTTTCCATCACTCCAAAGTATGACATGTTCACATATATTGGGTTTCTATCTTTTGCACTTGACATGTGTAAAGTTCGAGCAACAAGAGTCACACCATTACTTTGCATTTTACTTTGATCATCTTGTTTTTTCGTATAAAATATGAACCCATTAATCATGTAACCAGTGTAGGATAAGACATGAAGACTTGGACCATTGGCTAACCATTTCAATCTTTCGTAAACCGAATGTGCATTTATATTCAACTCCTCATCAATGTGATTTTTTAGCCACTTTATGAAACACCGATTATGCTCTTTGGAAATTCAATTTTTATCCTTACTTGGGTAACACTTCCTTAGCATCTCCTTGTGTGTTTCAACATATGGCTCAACCTCGTTGGAATTATATAAAACATATAAGTACGCTTGCTCCAATTCGGTTCTTGTTATAGCCAATATTTTATTCCCAATAATATCTTCACCAAATGTTTTTTTTGTGCATATCTAGGCTTTGGAATGCCCATGAAATCACCATCGGTAAGGTATCCGGTGCAAAAATCAAGAGCTTCTTCAACATCATATCGCTCGACAATACAACCCTCTAGTCTTGATCGGTTCTTCACATACCCTTTTAATGTCTTCATATAACGCTCAAATATAACGCTCAAAAGGGTACATCCAAATCATATAGGAAGGGCCACATAGTTGTGTCTCTCGAACAAGATGAATGCTTAGATGAACCATTATGTCAAAAAAGGAAGGTGGGAAATTCATTTCAAGCTTACACAAAGTCAAAATAGTTTGTCTTTGCAATATAGGTAATTTCTCAGGGTCAATCACTTTGCTACAAATTGCCTTGAAGAATAAGCGTAACCTAGTTATGGTTTCTCGAACTTTTTTAGGTAGAATTGATTGTATTCCAATAGGAAAGAAATGCTCCATAAATACATGACAATCATGAGACTTAAGACCTTTTAACTTGAGGTCTTTCAATGATATGAGGTTCTGAATGTTGGAATATACCCTTCTGGAACTTTAACACCGTGAATAAATTTACAAAATTACATGTTCTCCTTCCTCGATAAAGTATAAGCTGTTGGAGGTAGAAATGTACATTTTCCTTTCATTATCGGTCCCAATTCCGTTCTTATTCCCATACTAATCAAGTCCAACCTTGTATTCAAGCCATCTTTGGTCAAGGACACTGACTAAGGTTCCAAGGAGACTTTCAACCATATTTTTTTCAATATGCAAAACATTGAGGAAATGTCTTACATATAATGAACTTCAATATGACAATTCAAAGAAAATTGACATTTTCTTCCACCCACTTGTAACAATTTCTTTTGCAAAAGTTTTATCAAAGTTAGTATTCAAACCCTTTAGTTTTTGAAATAATTGGTCACCTGTCAACGGTAAAGGAGCACAACCTTCTTCATTGTTTCTATCAAATGCTTTTCTCCATCGTCGGCAGTGATGATCTGAAGGAAAAAATCTACGATGACCAAGGAAGACATTTTTCTTATAGTGTTTCAACCTCATTGAATGAGTATTGTCTTCACATACAGAACATGCAAAATGTCCTTTTGTACTATATCTAAACAGATTATCATATGCAGGGAAATCACTGATTGTGCCGAACAACAGAGCCCTGAAGTTGAAGCTTTCTTCCCTATATACATCATATACATTTATGCTTGTCTCCCAAATTTGCTTCAAGTCTTCAATTATTGGAGCCAAATATATGTCTATGTCATTTCCTAGTTGTTTAGGTCCATAAATTAACATAGATAACATCACATATTTGTGCTTCATGCATAGAGAAGGAGGTAGGTTGTATATCATCAACATCACAGTCCATCCATTAACAAATTTCAGCTTATACAACCTTAACATTGTTGTCAATCTTGTGAATTTAGTACAACCATCATATAATGGTTTCTCAACATCACTTATCAACAGCTGAAACATCTTAGGACAATCCTGAAGATCCTCTTCGACAACGTTTGCCATTTCCTCGAAACGATCGTCTTCATATGAATTTGTGTAGTTGTCTTTCATATGCATCTCATCGTCGCAATCCATAACATCTCTCGTCTCACCATGTCTTGTCCAACATGTATAACTGTGATCAATACCATGACACACTAAATGACCTTTTAACTCATTTGGAGTAATTCGGTTTGAGTAACAACATCTTAAGCAAGGACATACAATTCTATTAGGGTTTTGAGCATTCTCAATTGCAAACCTAACAAATGATTTCACTCCTTCTTCATACTCCTTCGTCAATCGATTGACACTTATCCATTTTCGATCCATTTTATATTAACAAAAAAATATAATGAGCATAAATCCCTAAAGCTTGGAGTTAAGCTTGTAGAGCAAATTCATTATTACGATCGGAACCCTAACTCATAATGTAAGCTAAATGAGTCGGAAACCCCAACTCAATACAAGCTAAATGAGTGAAATCACTTTCACTCCTTTATAAGGAAAATATCTATAACTCAATACAAGCTAAATATAATGCAATTAAAAAGGCAAATAACTATAAGAAAAACTCACTTTCAATTCGGTGTTGAATGCGTGAATGATGATTTTGAGGTTAAACGAGTGAAGGATTTCAGAAATTGGTGTTGAATGATCTTTGTGTTGAATGAGTGAATAATTTTTGGTGTTGAATGAGTGAATGATGATGAGGTTGAATGATTTTTGAGGTCGATTTTGAGAGTAAATGCATTTCGCTGCTGAGTAAATGAATGTTGGGATTGCTGATGAATTTGTGAGAATGCGAGAACATTTTAATTTTTTAAGGTCTGATAGTATCTTCAACAGTGCATAATGAAGAAGGTGATGTCAATGATACCTAATCAAGAGCGCAACATAAAGGAAACGTTATGGAAAAACTCCACATTCAAATATTAAGGTGATTGTTCCACAGTGCAATCTTAAGGACACATTGTGAAAGATATAATAAGTTTTTTACTGATTCATTTTTTTAATGAAATTCAAATTAGTAATTACATTATGACATTCGATTAATGACAATTAATTATATATATAGAACAATTAATAATGATAATAAATAACATACAAACAATTAATCGATTAAGCACTGTGTTAAGCGATTAAGTGCAGAGGAAATAGTTTTGATCATATCGACAACGCTTCTTACCATATGCGTTGTTGTATAGCTAAAAAGAATGAATGAGAGATAAATATTCAACAACGTTTTTTTGTTCATGCGCTTTTGAATTCAACGAAAGCAACAACACTTTTTTGAGAATGCGTTGTTGAATTCAACGTAATCAACAATGCATTGTTAAAAAAGCGTTGTTGTATGAGTATAACAACAGCGAAATCATACAAAAGCATTGACGAAGACCATTATTCCTAATTGTACAAAGTTACGCACACAACAGAAAATATCCTGATGCATATAAAAACAGAACATAAGAACAAAATGAATGCATACAGAAACATCAAATGACAACTATATGAACACAACTGAATTTCAACTGAATTTATATATTGAACATTAATTACACTGTTTACATAAACATATATTACATAGACCAAATCATATACATTACATTGAATATTAATTGAATTCCCTAAACTACAATATGTGCAAAACTAATCTACTATACCTATCATTTGCGAACTAACCTAAGTACAAACTTTGACCATTATTCTCTAATTTGGTTGACTTGGTCATCTGTATATGATTTGCCAACAAACTTGATTTCATTAGTTGGCCACTAGTGAATGATCTCCTTCATGAATTTCAGCACGTAATAGCCGCAATCTACCTCGTTTGTTTGGCAAGGGTCTACAATTGAAATGAAGTAAACATATAAGTATAACATTAGTTGGCTATTACACATATAATTGTTTAAGATGATTTGTGCCAATACTTGTCTACGAGTCCACTTGATTTTGTTGAGATTTGGTAACTTGTTTCTACCACGATTATTCAATTTGTAAACTTTCACCACACTAAATAATAGAAAATATACTTAATTAATAAACAACTAGGAAAGTGAAAGTGTAACTAAAAGTTTAAATGAGTAGTTCACTTACTTAGAAAACATATATTTCATACTGACATAGTCGTTCATATCACCACGTGCCAATGACTCAAAGTAGTATACTTCTTCATTGACCCGATTGATGGCAACCAAAACCCAATGTTGTCTAACAAAACATATGTACATGGTTAGGAAATGTTAAGCACAACAAACATACTAAAGAAAGAAATATAAAAGACAATTTCAAAATGTTCACCCGGTATTAAAAGATGCAAGAAATAAATGTGCATCTTCTTTATGATGGATGAGATTATATGTAATTCCTTCTGTTTTTCCCCAATCTCATTTTTTTCATGCGACATCAAAGCGGTAAGGTGTGGGGATATGAAAATCACATTTTTATTATTTGCCTTAATAAAATTTTCATACAAGTACCTAATATATATAACATAAATGTTAGTCAATTATAACACATTGTCATGCAAAAGTGAGAAATTAAGAAACCATAATTTACCTCATATATATACATACAACACTTGCACCTATACAATCACGTTTATATACATCCCGGACTTCACTCATATCAACGTATTCATCAACATTATCCCCGTAGACTTCCTTGGGAATTGATATAATTATCATATCATCTCTCATCTTCTTTACATGCTCCATCAACTGAGTACAATAGTTGATAGTCTTCTTGGACCTTGCATCCTCAGTAGATGGCTTTGAGCTCACATCCCCAGAAGATGACTTAGACTTTTGGGTGCTACTAGGGGTGGAATGTACATTTTCCTAAAATATTCAATAAAAACATATCAATTATAGATCAATATATATAATATGAGTGAACATAAGTTGAAAAATCATACCTTAGGAGGAATTACTTGAACAAGGTCTACTGGCCAAGTCACAAAAGTGCCTATAGCCCCTCCAAGTGTGAAGATATCCTCTTCGAGAGGAATTGGTAGCAACACATTATCATTGATTGCAATGTCAATCGAGACCTTCACATTATGGTGTGGGATACATGCATTATGCAGCATAGCATCGACCAACTTGTGCACTTTCCTAACACCCACTAATCGGCTAGTTGGGGTATCCAAGAAAAGTTTGCAAGAACTACTTCCCTATACGTAAGTTAAAACTTATAATTAGTTCACGACTAAATTAAAATAAGTTAACTAAATTACCTCATGAATGGGAATCGGAATGGGAATGTTGTAAGGTGCCAGTGTAGTGCAACTCTCATTGACGGTTTAAGGAACAGTGCCATTATTACTAGCTAGTCGTTGCCACTCAAATTCGTTGAACTGTTGCATGAGGCCATTAAGTTGATTTTGAACCTGACTCATTTGGGCTTTGGTTGCACGCTTTGGATGGAGTACAAATGTTTGTTGGCTACCACCAAATCCTGCACCTCGGATATGACCAGGGTAGATAGGCAGTCCTAGTGCCTTGTGAAGTATTATGCGGCTATCTGGGTTTGCCTCCTTTTCTTTTAGGGCAACCTGATAAATCAAGAAAAAACATAATGTTAATTAATCACATTTTGATAAATAAAGTATGAAAATTAAGTATAATTAAAAAATGAGCACTAACAACACGTCTTGCCGCTTCTTGAACTTCCTCATTATCGATGACACCATCCTTATTCTTACGGGCATCCACCCATAGAACATCGAGTTCTACTCCATGTGAAGTCATATGTGTATCGCTTTTTGTTCTCCAACTAACAAAACATAACCAATAATGTACAAATTAACAATACTTACACTTCTTTCCTCGATTCCTCTATACCCCGCTCGAGAAGCTCGGTATGGATATAAAGGTTTGGATGCCCTCTTGCGGTTTTCATTACTTAATTTCTGAAACAATAAACAACATTAATATCAACAATCATATACAAAATCATATATACAAAAGTCAATACAAAGAATATGATTTTACCAAGTAAGACTCGTCTTGGGTGCGTAGGGTGACAAAAGTCTTATGATCCTCATCATCAATGATATTTGCATATTTAGTTGGAGGTTTTAGGTTGACATTGTCATCAGCATCTCTGAGTAATTTTTCGGCATCAGTTTGGAATTGTCGGAGAGCCTTGCCAGCCGATTTAAGGATATAATTTGTATTCTCCTCACCAACTTCAAAAGTTGTCTCAAATAAAAACACATATACATTATATATTGCATGTAAACACATGCATATACATACATTGCATGAAAATGCAACACATATACTTGCATTGCATGAAAACACAAAAACTGAAAAAATAAACTTACTGTTATTTCATTCCAAATACGCTTTTTCACGGTATTCTCTACATCACTCTATTTCGTGATTGTTAGCTCAGATTGCAACATCAATGTAGCTTACCAATATTTTGATACTCTTCGAGTTTAATGGTTGGCCTTTAGAGTTCCATTAAACTTCTATCTCCATATCCTTACTTCTTGACCGAATGACATTCTTCATGGAAGTCATTCCACGTGGAGGTCATTTTTTAGCAATGATTTGCTTGTCTTGTGGAGTAAGTGAAGCTACGTCACCACTGTGAGATACATGATCGCCACTTTGGGAAGTCAATGATGAAGTTTTTTAAGTTTATGAGAGTATGAGGGTTTACTGAGACTGTGAGGATTTCTTTTCGAGTAAGTTTGAGAGCGTAGAGGAAATGATTCATGTTTTAGATATTTAAAGTGTAGTAACCATTTAACAACGCATATTAACGATAGCGTTGTTGTATTGACCTCTTGAACAACGCATATTAACGATAGCGTTGTTGTACTGACCTCTTGAACAACGCATATTAACGGTAGCGTTGTTGTATTGACATCTTCAACAGTGTATATTAATGATTGCGCTGTTGTTGTGTATCCAACCGTATACTACTCATTTTATGAACACGACCTCTTCCACAACGCATATTTAATGTAGCGTTGTTCTATCAACATCTTCAACAGCGTATATTAAGGATTGTGCTATTGTTGCGTATCTAGTTGTTTACTACTTATTTTCATTAACACATCAACAACACCGAGATCTAGCGCTGTTGAATAGAATCTAATTGACAGCGCTATCTGAATTATGCGTTGTTGAATAGAATCTAATTGACAGCGCAGTCGTAATTATGCGATGTTAAACTCAACTCATTTTCCAAATTAACAGCATATTCGTAGTTATGCGCTCTTAAGTTAACATTTTACATAACTGGAAAATATTTACACAACATGAATTTACGTAAATTACCATGAAGTAGATTATTATTATATAATTGTGTTTATTAATACGAAACTGGATAAAATATTAAACATTACATTTTATTAATTTGTTTTTGTATTTATTAAGTATTGATAATTTGTTTATTGTGTTTATTAATAAGGAACAACGCAAAAGTATTTAAGAAAATAATCATCCAAATAATTAACAAAAAACAGAAATTAACATCCAAAATAATTATTTTATTATTCATTCAGGGAGACAAAATACATTATAATGAACTATATGATTTGATACATGCAAATATAATGAATTAAATGATTTGACAGATGAAGAATACAATGAAAATGATTTCAAGAAGGAAATAATTTTTTCATCGACTCCTCTATACAAAACTTCATTGATCTGATACCGTTTTGAAAAATGAAAGAGCTGAATGAATTAAATAATTCATTGATTCGGGTCCTTTTTTCTTCTACACAAATCTTGTATAACAATTCATTGATTTCCTTTTAAAATCTGGGTCATTTTGCCATGAAAGGAAATCAATAAACTTAAGGAATTGCTGCAGATGATGAAGAAAAATAATTCATTGATCCCCTTTTTCCTTTTATTTCGGTTCAATTGAAAGAGATCAGTGAACTAAATCTTCATCTCACGCAAATCTTGTATAACAATCATTTTCCTTCTGAAATCTATGACCGTTTTGAAAATTGAAAGAGATCAATGAACTAAATAATTCATTGATCCTCTTTTCCTTTTATTTCCTTTCAATTGCAAATGAAAGATATCAATCAACTAAATCTTCATCTCATGCAAATCTTGTATGACAACTATCTTCCTTCTGAAATCTGGGTCCTTTTGCAAAATCAAAAGTTGTTAAAGATCTTCTTGACATGATTTTGAAACAGAAACACAATTTTTTTCATCGACTCATCTATACAAATCTGGGTGCTTTTTCTCTTTTTCACTCTTTGTAGTATTGCTCTTTTTTTACTGCTTTGTGTTTTCTTCCTCATATCTTCATGAACATACTCTTATAGAAACACGTACTCTTAGGCTCTTAGCTTACTGATGAAATAGAACATTGAGTGAACCACAATATTTATTAATGAGCAGTCATTAATATTTCAACAAACAAATAGACGTATAATCACTCGACCATTAATATTTCAACAACCAAGAAACGCATAATCGTTCAACCATTAATATTTCAACAAACAAAGAGGCGTATAACTACTCCACCATTAATTTCTCGAGCGCTTACAAAGTCGTAAAACATCAGCAACACATAATTAAGCAAGCGTGGTTATTATGTCATCTTCAACAGTGTTTCCTTAAATATGTGATATTGCATATATTCACATCAACAGCGCTTTCTATCAAATGTGCTGTTAAAAATAAATCATTCAAGTCAACGCTAATGTTACTATGAAACTTCTATATTTTTACTAGAGGAATGATTAGCTTATATCCAAATTAAATTACATTATTTACATTTAATATCATTCATTCATTTTTCAGATCGAATGAACCATATGGGTGAGTGGTACTCTTTCAAGTATGGTATATGGCTATTTTATCCACTGTGTTTAGAGTCATTATTTTATGTAGCCAAATTAAAGTTATTTAATTCAAGTATGGTATATGGCTATAGATATAATTATCATAAAAATTATTATGTAGATACCTAAAGTCTTATTTCTATTTTTATGATGAGCAAATAAGAAATAAGAAAATTTAAAAGACATCACCCTTAATGAAGTGTTTGTCTTATAAATAGGAGTTATGGTCCCCAATTGTAAACAACATAACAACACTAAACAATTTGAACCACGACATAAGTTATTCTCTTCATCTCATCATAGGAGAAACTAATGCTAAGAGTGATCAACAATTGGAATATCGAAGAACCTACATGTTCTACTATGAACATGCATTTACATACAAGGACAAAGACATGAATTTTGTGGATACATGATGCTAAGAATGGTATAAATGTTGGGAAATTCAGAATCAATTTCTCTCCTCTGTGTGATGCAAAATGGACACTTGTGGAAGCGGCAAGTGGATAAAGAAAATAGAGAAAAGTAGAAAAATAACACCAAGAATTTTAACGTGGAAAAATCTCCTCAACGTGAGAAGGAAACAACCACATGCCTTAGTCTAGAAAATATCTCCACTATAGAAAGTATGATTACAATATTTGACTCTCTCTTACAAAGAGGATAACACTCAATCTCACCCAAAAAGGGTGAAAATACAAACCCTCTAGTATCTCACTATGAATACAAATTTCACACTATGTGGATATAAACTCTCTCACTTTCTCTCTATGTTGTTTTTCTCACTTGTTTGTTGTATCTGTTCCTCACAAGTCCCTTATATATATAGTGAAGGGGGAAGGCTCCATCATAAAAACATAGTGAATGATTAATTGTTGTCATGTTTTTTAAGACACTTTGAAAAGTGTTACTCCAACTTTCTAAGTTAGACTTCGTAATTCTCAAGACTCAATGAATAATTCCAAGACCTTAGAATAGTCATCATTGAATTATTCAATAGTTCATCTACCAAGATTCATTGGTCTTGCTTCCACATTAATTAGGAATGATTCCCAACAATAAAGTTCATTCATCATATTCTCAAATGAATACATTAAGGTACGGTTCTGCTCAAGTTTTAGTTTTATATATTTGTTTTTGATGATTTGATATGAAATATCTTGGTTATATATAATGATAATGTTCATCGTATTTAGTATATATTATCTATGTTTAAAGTATAAAGTCTCCTACCATCAATAAAGTTTATATAAAAATATTTTCCTACAAGTGGTATCAGAGTCACTTTCATATTGAGTGATTCAGAAATAAAGTTTTCATTTATTATGTTCATTTTGTGAATTTGTATGAATTGTCATTCTTTGTAATTTCTACATGTGGAGGTTCTAATTAAAATAAGGCATTGAATTGTGAATATTATGATATAGTGCGGTTACATAATTTTACATGTTCATTTCGTTTTTTTTTTCATGAGGCCTGAGTTCAATAACTCAGCCAGAGTTATGCTTGTTAAACTTCCTCATGTCAAGCAGTCCACTATTTCGGAGTGACATGGTTTTATTTTTTATAATTTGGCTTGTTTTAACATGTCCATGAGGCTATCACATGCAACATTGTTGTGTAAATAACTTGTATGAATTGAATATATTAAGAAATTACTTTGGTTGCACTTGCTGAGCATATTACTTTTACATTGTATGCTGTTTATGTGGTTCTTGGATTTGCAACGACGAGGTGTCTTGTTTTGAAATTAAACGTTTTCAAACGTTTAAATTCATTTTAATTGCCATATGTAGGCAACAGTTCAAGTTACAGATTATACTGGTTGATTATTAGTATTTCAAAACACAGTTCCTTGGTTCATGACCCGTTCATTGTTTTGAATTAATTTTGAAATGGTGTAATTAAGTATTAGTAGTATTTATTGTCAAATATTATATTTGTTCATGGTTGCACTGGAATTTAATGTTCTGGATTTATTTACTAATTTTATTCCGGAAACGTAATTACACTAAGCTCTTGGCCATTGGTGACACTGGTTCTTAAGTTTTATGTTAAACTGTTGGCATGTGTTCAACACGCACCCCATGCATAATATTGCATTACTTCGGTTTTATTGAAGCGTTAATTGGTTGGCATTTGCCAACAAATGCATTGGTCAAACTGGCATCAGTAAAGTTAGAACTTGGAAATGCTTGGTGTGAAGGCCGTAACATTGCCATTAAATCATACTTGTAATGTTGTCTCTTTAGCTCCAATTTTTTTTTTTAATATGGGATATAAATACAATTATTTTTTCGATTGTGTTCAATCAAAAATACAAGTAAATGGGTATCTTTTGGAATTAAAGATTGTTTGACATTTTAATTCAATATATGAATACAAGAAGACATAGAAGTGACATCTCATATATAAATTGTTTATAATAAATATTAGTGTATATATATTCATGTGAATATTAGTCAGTTGAAAAGAAGATTATTACTTGGCCTGATTATATACACATATGTGATGATAAACATGTGATAAATATAAAATTGCATATGCGAATGATAAATCAGTCAAAAGAAAAGTTTATTATTTGATATGTTTATGATCATGTTTGATCATTACAACGAGACTTCCATTAATTGGCAATTGATATGGAATATCAAGCCAATTATATGTTTATGTTTTATACGAATAATAATCGACCCAAAGGAAGATTACTATTTGACCAAAATTACAAATATACGTGTGGTAATAAATATGTGATAATAATATTGTTTTCCATGTGAATAGTAAGTCGGTCCAAAGAAAGACTTAGTGTTTGACATGACTGATTATCAATATTTGATTACTACAATGAGTGTACAACTTACAAGTTAATATTTTTATTCAAAGACAAAATATTAATGTTGTGCTAGGTAACTCGTGGTGTGCCACACCATTATTTGAATCTAAGGTTTAAAGTTAATTGTGAGTTTAATTGCAAGAATTATTGCAATTTGTTTTGTTATTTGTTTTATTGAATTCTCTACTTCTAAACATTTATAGTCTTCCTAAATTGCACTAACCTTAAGAATTAAGGAGAGAACATTGTGTTTGTTCTGGAATGCATGAATCTAGATCTTGCACTTTAGAAAGGAACAACTCACTAATTTTAAGGAAGTTCCATTAAGGATAAAGAGAACGATGAGGAATGAGAATGTTCAAATTGCATGAGTCTTATTTTCATTATGTATGCAATTTCATGAACATTCATGAGTGCAATGTTATAGGAATGAATTTTAAAGTTACAGATATATAGTATATTCCTTATACGTTGGCTAAGTGAATCTATTGTCTACATAAAGTTGTGCACAACAGGATATTGTGTACTTGGTTAGAATGCAGATATTTAAGTAATCTAGTGATAAATAATTGGAAGGCAGACAATTAGGTTGTAAGTACTTACAAAGAACAAATAAATTGTGTTCTCACATACATAAAGTGATTCAATTAAAGATCATTAGGTATTCTTCTTTAGTCTCGTTAGATGTCAATACAGTTGAAAATTCATGTAAGGTTAATCTGCGTATTAAGTGGATGATGAGCTATTTTGAAAAGTGATAAGCAGACACTTACAACTTCGTCTATTATGGTAGTGATTTTCACATGCATCAAATTATGAGATGTGACTATACAATTGTTACTTGACTGCTGATTTGAATATATTGAAAGACCATTAAAGTTATATTGTGACAAAAGTTAGCATTGTTATATCTGATTTAAAGAAACAATTCATAGTGGTTTAATGTCTATAGAGCATATTGACACAAACTCCAAGTTGCAAATCTGATTGAAAGACCATTAAAGTTATATTGTGACAAAATGTTATCATTGCTATATTTGATTTAAGGAAACAATTCATAGTGGTATAAGGTCTATAGAGCATATTGACACAAACTCCAAGTTGCAAATCTGCTCACTAAAAGTTTATCATCTAAGGTCTTTCACAACTACATTGCTCATATGAGTATTATATCACTTGAGGATATTTTGGTTTAGTGGGAGTTTGTATTTGGGTGTTCTCTTTATATATACATTTCTACAGAATAAAGTTTATGGTTCAGTTTCACTCTGAAATTTGTTTATAGGATCTCACTAAAGTAAAAGAGAACCAGTTAAAAATCAAGATATATAGATCATCTTCGTGTGATTTTCATGCTACACGTTTCATGATTGATCTAATATTATTTAGTTGTTTTAATATTAATGATCATTGATTAATTTAGTTATGATTGATATAACAAAAACTACTTTGGTTCTATATATTTAATATAATTAGTGGACGAGATAAAAATATGTCTCAAGTTTATAATAACGTATTTTTGAGTTCATAAAGTCTAACACGATTCATAAAGTCTAAAACAAATTTTAAAATTACATAAATGACCAGTGAGAGATTGTAAGAAATTTTGGGTCACACATGTAATGTTTAATTGTGTTAAGGTTCATTATTTTATGTTGTCAAATCAAAGTGATCTAATTCAAGAAAGGTATATGGCTATAGATATAATTGTCATACAAATTATCATGTAGATACATAAAATCTTATTTCTATTTTTATGATAGGCAAAAATAAGAAATAAGAAAATTTAAAAGACATCACCCCTAATGAAAGGGAATGCTTGTCTTATACATAAAGGTTATGGTCTCCAACTATAGACAACATAACAACACTAAACAATGTGAACCACAACATAAGTTATTCTCTTCATCCCATTAGAGGAGAAACTAAGGCTAAGGGTGGTCTACAATTGAAAGATCAAAGAACTTACATGTTTTATAATGAACATGCATTTACATACAAAGACAAAAAAACAAATTGATAGATACATATGCTAAGGATGATATAAAGTTCATCCTTCATATTCTCAAATGAATACATTAAGGTACGCTTCCGCTCAAGTTTTATATATTTGTTCCTGATGATTTGACATAAAAGATCTTAGCTATATATGATGATAATGTTCATCATATTTAATATATATTATGTATGTTTAAAGTATAAAGTCTTTCACTATCAATAAAGTCTATATAAAGATATTTTCCTACAATTACCTCTTCCACTGACTTTTGTGGTATGTTAGATTTGGAAAAAAATGGATGAAATTGAGTATAACTATTGTAATTTAAGTTAAGTGAAACATCTGATTCACTTTCTGAGTTATTACAGTTCAAAGCAATCTAACTCTCAATCGATTAAGACTCAAACCAGAATCATTTTCACATCAGGTAAGAAGTCGAACTGGTTGGATTGCTCGGTCCAATCCTCCAAGCACTAATTTTAACCAGAAAAAACAAAAGTCAAACAAAACAGATATGGGTACCTTTCACCAATTTTCACTGCTTTCAAGCTCTACGCATATAGCATTGGTCGTGCAATCCTTTATATTCAGAAATCATTGTCTCAGTGACCATTTCTACACATTCTGATATTATTGGTGAAAAATTAAATAACACTTCGAAGCATGCGTAGAATTCAACTACCATACAACATCTTCCAACTGTAAAAATTATCCATGATACCTAGCACTAAGTATGAAAGGTATGACTAAAAATAAACGAGTCTCCCAGCACTGCAAGGTTTCTGAAAGATATGACTAAAACCCATGATTAAACTCCAACATTCAAGAATAATGATAATAAAAGAAATAAAATCTGGGAGTGATAACCTTAAGGCAGGTAAATGATCAAAAGTCATAAATCTGTGCTGGAAACCTCAAGCAGGGACCTGATTAATTTCCCGCAATCTCAGAGACTTGGCATTCAGCCTCTCCATGAAAGCTGGATTGGCTCGGAGTCTCTCCTTCACATAGGAAGCCCGGGCATCAGCTACCAGGTTGTTAGCTTTTCCAGCCTCCTCAATGAGAGAGAGAAGAGTCCTTAAGCAGTCCTTTCTATTTTCTTCTCGATGTTCAAACCTTTTAAAATATGGAAAACAAGAATTTTAAAGAGATGTGGTTGCTTCCAAGCTTTTCAGTAAAGGCCCAGAATTTTGAAATTCTATCAAATTAAATAGTATCTAAACATATAGTGTGTTACCTTTCACTAGTTATTGTAAGCTCATCTCTCCCAGGATGATAACGTTTGCCAACCAATTCTCTAAGTCTGCGAAACTGGTATTTTGACATTCCAAGCTCCTTCACAGTTACAGAAAGTTTCACTTTCCTGTTTTTCGGATGCCAAGCATCACCACCAGGAGCAAAGACTACCCTAGTTTGCCACCGGAGAATTGGACCTTCACCAGGTGGGTCATCTATATCCTTTTTCTTGTCTGGTACACCAGTATCGTCGAACTTTGGGACCTCCTCCGTTTCCATTATCTTCATGTATTCCGCGACCATCTGATCCTCAAACTTCTTAAAGTGTTCATAAGCTTCTTCAGGTTCAAGCTCCCCTCTTTCACACATGTCCCCTAGCTCATTGAATTTTATTTCTACCTTCTTTTTTATCTCATCTAATGAAGATATTGAGCCAAAGAAAATCAGCAGAATTAGCATGATGTAAAGGAAATCACTAAAGTTGAAATTGATGACTACATTTCAATTCAAACATGCACATATGATCATATCAAAGGTACACAAAATCCATGGTCACAGTTTCTGCTATAACATGCAACAAGTGTAGAGCACAGTGCCCAGATAAGATTTAGTGTCTACAAACAGAATAATTAACAGATACCTACAGTGTAAAGTGGAGCGGAAAAAAAATGAGAAACAATGGAGTTATAGATGTGAAATTTCTTTTAAGGAATAACTAAGTACAGCAGAAAAAATAGAATTAGAATAGGGATACTCTACTTTCCCTTCAATCAATAATGCATTACTGGTTTTTGCCATTGCTGACATGAGCTCCACAGCTGAGCCAGCATTGTCGACCAACCCACCGCCGCCGCCCAACACTAAAGATTCTCTTTTTTCCCTTCTTGTGTTGTCTTCATGTTTACGTTCTGTGATTCCTTATCTATTTTATTTTCAAGATCTTGTTATGAATTAGTTTAAGGGGTTTTAAGCTGGATTACTCAAATTTGTTTTTACTCTTTATTTTATAAGTAATCAATTATAGGACTTTTGACGAGATTTTCATATCCTGACGATTTTCCTCAGTGATTGCCAGATTGGTCTGTTTACACTGGTTTGTACCTGTTGCTGCTCAGTCAAGCAGTCACCTAAGTTCTGCCATTGTATTGGTTAACTCAGAATGCACCAAGCTGGTGCTCCGTTGGTTAACTGATTTTTGAAGTCTGCAGCAAAGGGTTCATCAGAGATTGATGTGTTTTAATAGAATATGATGTTTTTAAGAGTTTATCAGATATGGTGCCGTTTACATATATAACTGACCTGCTTTAATACTTACTGCAGTTATAAGTGAAGGACTTATAAGATATTACTTGGAGGGCCTTAAGGTGTGGGCTGCTGGAGGGCAAACAGCTGTGTCGCAGATTGGTCACAATTTTGAATGGTAAGCACAACAATCTGCAAATCTAAGCATATTTGTTATTATATCCCCTCTTTGTTATTTCTTCACATTGGTGGGGGTGTATTTTGACAATTTTTCTTCAAATGTAGTTGGATTTATTGGGATGGTTATTGGTATCATTATGTTTGCTAACAAGCAAACACAATTTGAATAAATTCTAGGTAATTTTGAGAAAGATGTATGGATTTGGGTGCAGCATTGTCTTTAGTAATGGATATGTATTTATGTTATAATTGAAAAGGAATGCACAGATCATTCTATAGTATGAGAAAAGCATGGTGATTTATTTTGAGTAAGTCAAATAAAAAGGGCATCTAGTACACAAGGCTCTCATCCAGTGGCGTCTGGGAAGGGTAGATATACTCAGTCATGCCCTACAGACAGAAAGGCTGTTTTGAGGCTTTAAACACATTACCGCCAGGTCACAAGGCAAATAACCTTAAGATGCACCGAGGCTCCCCCTCAATTTGAGTAAGTCAAATAATTACTAAATACTAGAGAATGACTAGTTTCTAGTGGACACATTTCATTGCATTGATGTTCGCAAAGTCTAATTAGAGCCCATAATTTGTTGTACTTGAATTTATTAGTAGAACATATATGTAAATGACAAAAATTTAACAGGTGAACAAGCAGGGGATGCCAAACCAAGGTAACACAACAAACATTCCTAAGTTCTTTAGTTATCAAATCACAAGAACAGCACAATTCAAATGCTAATTGTAGCACAATGAAGAATGGTGTACCAGGGAGGAGTTTGTCCCAGCTGAGCATATCCTCCAGAATCTCCTCGCACTCCTTCGTATCCTTCATCAAACCATGATTAACCGCGTCTTGCACGATCTCATCCCACTTCTTTTCATCCATGTTGAAGTAAGGATCTTTTGTCATTCTTTTCATAACTACACTCCTAGCATCATACAAATCATCAATCTCCTCATCAGTCTCATGTGCATCCTCGAAATCCGACTCGAACTCCTTGTCATCCACATCATCAATGGGCTCTGCAAGAAGCTCGTCCATCAACTCATCATCGGTTTCCTCATGTTTTCCAGTTAACCTTCTTTGGAAAATCGCCTCCATGATTGAATCGAGCGCCTGCTCGTCGCCAGCCTTGAAGTATTTCTCAATCCGCGTTTTAAGCTCTGACAAAAAGGAACGAAATAAAAAAAATGAAATGAAATTCAAGTTTGACTGAAGAGGTGAGTATGGGAATAATTAATACCTTTGTTGCTGACATCTTCAACAGCGATGGCATCGTCCTTGTTCACGGGTTCGACCGAATTGGTAGGTTCGGAAACTGAATCAGGTTCAGGTTCGGGTTTTGGATTCTCTCCGTTGCTATTGTTGTCTGAAGAAGAGAAAAATCTGAATGGGGAGCGAGTTGAAACGGAGAGTGGGGAGCGAGTTGAAACGGAGAGTGGGGAGCGAGTTGAAGCGGAGAGTGAAGAACGAAGGAGAAGATTACGAGTGTAGAAGGAGGCATTTCTCAGCAATGTTCCTCTCATCATTCTTTATTTCTAGGGTTTACTTTCGTTGTAGTGAAGAAGACTGCTCACTCTGTTTTCTGTTATTACCACACGTTCATGTTTCAACTTTAGCATTCCCTATAATTACCATTTGCCCCCTCAAAAACTATTTTTATAGGTATAATCCCCGAGACCCAATTTTATTTTTGTGATGTAAATATTTAAAGAGAAAAAAATGTATGCATGAGATAAGAGTTTTATATATTGTGTATTTATTATGTATTTCATTTTTTTTAATTATCACTGATCTATCAAAAAAGTAATATAAATAAATGATGGATATATGTTAACTATGTATAAATTTTTACACTGATAGTGTGTAGATATTATACTCATACGTAAAATTGTTGGGAAAAAAGTACATAAAACCCTTTTAAATTTTATGTCTTTTGCAAGTAATAATCATGAACTATATTTTCTTCCTAATTACTCATTAAACTATATGGGTTAGTGAAATTGGTTTTAATATAAATATATTTTTAAACTACTAATAGGTCAACAAAAAAATCTCTACAATTAGACTTACAACATTAGCAATACAACAACTCAAGTTAGCTACTATTGATATTCGAAATAAATTGTTATCAAAATAATAAAAAAATGGTAGAGAAGAATATGACAAATAAATTTTTAAGTTAAGGTAGTAATGTTGGTTTATATAAAATAATTAAGTAATAATAACAATAATCTAAGAGTCTGGGTTAAAAAATACATCAATTAGAATTTTTGATTGTTATTAATTTAATTTATCTTTATAACTATTTATAAATGATATAAAATTTCGGACGTTTTTATATATTTTTCCCAAAACTGTTTTAAATAAAAAGTAAAAATGTTATTAAAATTATTATATACCAATTCTCAAGTTAATAACAACATTTAGCTCTGAAAATTTAATTATGTAGAAATAATCTCTTTGTGAAATTTGAACTTCTAATTCTTAAACCACAACTTTTAAATAATTTTTTCGCAACAGATGTAATGTTTGATATAAGAATATACTCTCATAAAAATGTCAGATTTATTTATTACTTTTTAGCCTCTTATTTTTTATTTAAGTATATTTTTGAAAAATCAGTCATATTCATTTTAGTGTTTTATATCAATTAAACATGAAAATCAAACTCAGCCATACATCATATTCATAAGTATAAGTAAAATACCATACATCATATTCATAAGTATAAGAAAAATACTTCTTATATTAAACATACTTATTGTATATCCTAACTCTAACCTCAACAATCAAGTTTGCCTTCAAGGCAATTATAGGTTTACAAGGTTAATTGTACATATTTAACTAAATTACACTTACTTGTCATTTTTTAAAGGAAAAAGGGGAAAAGGTTGTAAATTTTATGTTGTATTGTATGATATTTGCATATCTAATCACATGATAGTATAAAATTTATAGTCTTATGCATTAGTCGTCAGACAACACACAAAGCAAACGTGTTGTTGATGTTGGGTTTGGAAAAAAGACAAGTTGGAAACAGAGTTCCAAGTCCTAAGAGGCCACTGACCATGGGAAGGACCAAGACAGCAAAGGAAGTTCTTTAACAATCCGTCACAGCCCTAACAAAAACCAAACCATAGGAAGAAGGGCTACTACCAAGGATGGTGTATTACATTGAAGAATGAGTTACATGGTCAACCATGGTCCTCGACACACCACGACCAAGCTGTGATTCAAGTCCACCAAACACAATAGTGGAACAATACATAATTTGGCCATGTTCCTCCCAATTTGCATTGGAATTTGGGAGTCTTTTTATTTTCCTCTTTGTTTAACCTATATGTAATAATGGTCTAAGGTCCCACAACCTGAAGGTCATGTATGTTTATCAGTTCATCACTTGAATTGACTTTTGATTTGTCATTTTTAGAAGTTATTGCCATTAAACTAAAAATATAATGATTTAGCCAACAATTCATTAATTAAACTACACAAGATTAGTTTATGTATATTATAATAAATATATAAATATTATTATTTGCAACATATAATTTAATTATTGAATTCCTTCGATAACTCACAATGTTACAAACAATTAGCATGTTCAAAGTTTGAGTCCTTATTATGTTACTTTGAAAATTATGATAGTTTTCATGCGCAAACTGGTTTTAACCGGTACGACAAGGTTTGATTATTATTTATTGCGAAAATATTGCGACAATGTAAAATAAATATTATGATGAATTCTCATTGAATTGAAATGATACAAGAGATTGTTGTTTATATAGAATGCCTTGTAAAGTAAGCAATGCAACTAACCTAACTAACTCTCTAACAAGCTAATAAACACATATTGTAAAACAATTCAACATGTGTAAAATGTGTCATGGTAGCTTTGTTCTCCAATAACCCCCTCAAGCTGGAGGGTAAATGTTAATGACTCCAACTTGATAATTTGATTTGATAACAATGTGATGGATCGGAATCTCGATCCTGATGTGATTAAATTTTCTTAACCACTTGATTATTTTCCTGCTCAGAAATCTTGATCGTATTTCCATGGTTTTTCCATTGTTTTACATCGTTGGAGGATTCTTTGAGTATGCAAAAGAACCCAAGAAAATGAATATCTTCTTGTTCTTTGGACAAGATTGATAGTGTGATGATAGGTGTGTATGGTTGTTATTTTTGTTGATCTTGTTGTTGTTGTTGTTGTTGATGATGACGATCTTGATGTTGTTGTTGATCTTATTATTGTTGTTGTTGTTGATTTCCTTTGCTTGCTTAAGCCTTTATCATTGATATATTTTACCTTCAGTCTCTTCCTTGAATGCTCCTAAGTGGAATCACTATTATCACTAGAGGAAGATGAAGATGAGGGTTCCTTGCATGGAGGGCACTTTCCCTTCACTCTTGCCATTTATATTCACTCTTTCTTGTGATGCGAAATTCTGCCTTGGTTCACCGGATTGAATCTTGGAAGAGAAAGATAATAATTTTAGAGAATGTGCAGCGGTAACCAAAACCTTCAAGACGAAGACTCTGATACCATATTGGAAAAATATGCGACAGCGTAAAATAAATATTATGATGAATTCTCATTGAATTGAAATGATATAAGAGAGAGTTGTTTATATATAATGTCTTGTAAAGTAAGCAATGCAACTAATCTAACTAACTCTCTAACAAGCTAATAAACACATGTTATAAAATAATTCGACATGTGTAAAATGTGTCATAGTAGCTTTGTTCTCCAATACTATTTTCCAATTTTGAATAGTTTAATTGATGTATGGTATAATTGTCATATTTTATTGCTATGAGGACTAGATTACTAGTTGAATTGTTGTGCAATGACTCATATATCTAGATAACAGCAATACAAGTTATGGGCTTTGGCTGATGTAAATGGGTTGGGGTAGAGGGCTATATATATTGATGTTATGTAAACCTATTGTAACAAGGAGAAGAATAGTAAAACATTGATCCTTATTCTCTAATAATATATAGTGGTAGCCGTTCAACGATCCCGGGGACGTAAGCACAATTGGCCGAACCTCGTTACCAAATCTCTTGTGTTATTCTCTTGTCTCTATACTCTTTACTATTTGATTGTTCGCTTGTTCCCAATAATTGGTATCAGAGCGCTCTTAACCTAGGTGCCAAATTCGAGGTGGGGAAGTTTGATGGAACTGGTAATTTCGGATTGTGGCAAAGGAGGGTTAAGGATGTGTTGGCTCAACAAGGTCTATCAAAGGCGCT
>NC_032009.1:11110485-11111648 GCF_001865875.1 Lupinus angustifolius | reverse complement strand
AGGAGATCCATGTAGCTTTCAAGAGGCTATAAACTGCCAGGAGAAAGAACAATGGATGAGTGCCATGATGGAGGAAATGGAGTCTCTACAGAAGAACCAAACTTGGGAGCTTGTTCCATTGCCCCCAGACAAGCGTGCAGTTGGGTGCAAGTGGGTGTACAAGAGGAAGCCAGCAGTATCAGAAAAAGAAGGGGAAAAATTCAAGGCTCGTCTTGTAGCAAAAGGGTATTCACAGCAGAAGGGGATCGACTACAATGAGATTTTCTCCCCAGTGGTGAGACACACTTCTATCAGGGCAGTGCTTGCCTTGGTAGCCAGCTGGGATATGCACTTAGAACAGATGGATGTGAAGACTGCCTTTCTCCATGGTGAATTAGAGGAGAAAATTTACAAGACACAACCAGAGGGGTTCAGTGTTGCTGGACAGAGTCACTTGGTTTGCAAGTTGAAGAAGTCTCTATATGGGTTGAAGCAGTCTCCCAGACAGTGGTACAAGCGGTTTGACACTTATATGTTGAAGCTTGGTTATAAGTGTTGTGAGTATGATTGTTGTGTTTATGTGAGAAGCCTTGACGATGGTTCGTTTATTTTTCTGTTACTTTATGTTGATGATATGTTGATTGCTGCTAATCATTTGAGTGATATCAATGAGCTGAAAGTCATGCTAGGTAAGGAGTTTGACATGAAAGATTTAGGGGCTGCTAGGAAGATTCTTGGGATGGAGATTCACAGGGATAGGGGAGCTAGAAAACTATGGCTCTCCCAGCAAAGCTATGTTGAAAAGATCTTAGAGAGATTTGATATGAGCAATGCTAAAGTAGTGAGCACTCCATTGGCAAATCACTTCAAGCTTTCCCTAGATCAGTGTCCAAAGACAGATGAAGAGAAGAAATACATGTCAAAGGTTCCATATGCCAGTGCAGTGGGTTGCTTGATGTATGCTATGGTTTGTACTAGACCGGACTTGGCACAAGCAGTTAGTCAAGTATGCAAGTACATGTCGAAACCAGGGAAGCAACATTGGGAAGCAGTCAAATGGATTTTCATATATTTGAAGGGGGCTACAGGTCTCGATATCATGTTTGGCAGCCAACAGAGTAAGCCTGCAGTTATTGGTTATGTTGATTCGGACTATGCAGGAGACTTGGATGATAGAAGGTCCA
>NC_032009.1:11078248-11110385 GCF_001865875.1 Lupinus angustifolius | reverse complement strand
TGCTAGGATCAAACATATTGATGTGAGATTTCATAAGATCAGAGATTTGATAGCTTGTGGGCAGATACTATTGCAGAAGGTTCACACTTCAGAAAATGCAGCTGATATGTTAACCAAACCGGTTACCGTGGACAAGTTCAGGCATTGCCTGAGCTTGTTGAACATTCACTGATGATGGACTATGGAGCGCCCCCAACCCAATGGCGGAAGATGGAGATTGATGATATTCGCCAAGGTGGAGATTGTTGTGCAATGACTCATATCTCTAGATAACAGCAATACAAGTTATGGGCTTGGGCTGATGTAAAGGGGTTGGGGTAGAGGGCTATATATATATTAATGTTATGTAAACCTATTGTAACAAGGAGAAGAATAGTAAAACACTAATTCTTATTCTCTAATAATATATAGTGGTAGCCGCTCAACGCTCCCGGGGACATAAGCACAATTGGTCGAACCTCGTTACCAAATCTCTTGTGTTATTCTCTTGTCTCTATATTGCTTACTATTTGATTGTTCGCTTGTTCCCAACATGAACTAACAAGAGCAGTATAATATTTATAACTACAATGTAACCTTGAATTAGAAATGAATTCAACCAAGAATTTACATAGAATTCTAAAGTTCAGAAAATTATTACTTTTGTGAGGTTACTCACTTAGGTTCTTGAATGAACTAATTAAGGGCTTATCAAGGTCTAAATCATGTTGTGGTGTCCGACTCGGCTTATCACCGTTCCTCAGTGTGGCACCATTCACCACCATATTCTTTCTTTTCCATCCATTATATTACTCTTCTGTCTTCATTGTTTTCTGAGTTTTTCTATTATTATGATAGGTTTATGTGTTTATTTTCAATTATTGTAGGTGTTATCTTCCCTAGAATGGTCAAATTTAAAGACCCTATTTGGAGGATCGTGTCAATTGGTACCTAGAGATAGCTCTATGGAGATAGACAAGTGTTGTAGCGTTTAACTTTTCATCATTTGCACAAGTGTTTTTGTATGAAACATTATAGATATTAAGTCTTCAAAGATATAATTATTAAATACTCTCAAATCGATGAGTCCAATGATAACGCTATTAAAATCAACTCTCAACTGATGAGTATTATTAGTAATGTGAACACAAAATAGTAACTTAAGAGGAGGTGAATTAGGTTTTCAATCAATTTGTTCTTTTTAAATACTTCAAAATAGAATTGCAACAAAAGTAGGTCTGTGAAGAACAAAGATTGCATAAATTTAAAGAAAAATAGTTGAGGAGAATCACATTGTGATATATTGGTTCACTTTCAACAACTGAAGGCTATATCTAGTCCCCTTTACTTGATTCAAGGAATTTTCACTTTCTTGTTTACAAACACACTCATCAAACCATATGTTGATCTTAATTTTGAGAAGTAGAATATGACTTTTAATAAGGCTAAGGATCATCATACCCAATATATTGATGCATGGATCTTTTATAAAAACACTCAAACTTAATAACACATTTTTATCTTGGATTTTCAAAAACTTTAAATGTGCAGAAAACATTTTCTGAAAAACTTAGAAAATTTGAATACACAAGCGTTAAAGTTTATTGTGTGAAAGTGTTGTCAAGAGTTTTGTTTGTTTCAGACATTTAGGATGATATTTATAGACTTTAGAAGGATTCTTAGATCCATTCCACGAGTTACAAAATGTTTGGGAAGACAATGCACTATGTCAAAATTGACATTTAACAACACCAATTTAACAAGGTTTGTGTGTTCAATGGTGTTAAATATAAGGTGGAAGAGAATCAATAGTTGTTAGTGAAGTAAGCGTTGTTAAATGTGATAGGTGAATATTTAACAACGTTTGTTTCAATGAGCGCTATTAAAAGTCATACATTTATACATACAATAGTGCTTGATTCAGTGAGTGTTATTAAAAGTCATACATTCATACATTTAACATTACTTGCTTAAGTGAGCGCTGTTAAAAGTCAAATATTTAACGGTGCTCGCTTCAGTGAGGGTTTTTAAAAGTCATACATTCATACATTTAACAGTGCCTGCTTTAGTAAGCGTGGTTAAAAGTCACACATTTAACGGATTGAGCGCTGTTAAATATCATACATTCAAACAACACTTGTTTTAGTCAGCGTGAATCTTTGCATATTTAAAAATAAAACTTCACACAATAATACACATATCATTCTATTTTCTATTTCTCTTATTCTTCTTCTCCATGAGTTAACTTTTTTTTCTCTTTTGTTTTAAGTTTCTCTCTTTAAGCAAGTTATCAGTTTTTGGTTTCTTTCTTCAAGCATAAGATGAATCGTTGTCTTATATTACCTTATTTATTTCTCCTTCATTCACTCTTGCTACTAGCATTTACATCTATGTTAAATGTTTGATTTATAATATAGGAATCTGTCAAGGTTGAATCTAGCTGGAGCTCTTGGTGATTTACCAAACTTTCAATCTCGATATGTATTTCTTGAATTTGGTAATAAAAAAAAAATTCATCCTTATTTTCTATGTAAATTTTGATTTGATTCTTATTATATTGAATCTAGACTATGTCTTTTTGTCGTTGATAAAATCTCATTTTATTTTTTCAGTTAAGGAAGACAAGAAATTCATGGATTAGTCGTCTACATCTTCACCACTTTCGTCCCTTTCATTAGTGCATATAATCTTTTGGGTTAATAGATTTGAAATAAGGGACACAAGTTCATGCAATGTTTTATAAATTCAGTTTTCATAATGATGTTTCTATTGTAAATGTGGTGGAGTTGGGCATGTTTGTCATATATTTGATAGAATATTTGGGAGAGATATTATCTTATTTATAAAGTAGATATTTAATAGCGTTCACTTTAGTTAGCGCTATTAAATGTCTGTTTTCAATAGCGCTTCAAAAGTAATGTTAAATCTAACCTTATATTTTACCGCGCTCACATAAACAATGTTTGAAAGCACTGTTGAATGACAATTTTAAGCGATGTTGTTTTGTTATTCTGGCATAGTGATGGTTCGTTTGGATGGATGTTGGTTGAGTTTCAAATTTGAAGCAATACTTTCAACACACATTAATCGGTTAGCGTGTTGTGATATTCAGTTAGTGTACTTTATTGTCCAACAAAGTAATCAATTATCCACTTACATTAATCGCCTACTGACTCTTTTCCCTGACAAATAACATGTTATCTTGTTTCAAGTAATATATTACTGTGTTTCAAGTAACACATTACCGTGTTTCAAGTAACATGTTACTATGTTTCAAGTAACATGATACTTGGTTTTCTAAAAAGTTCTATTTACAATCTTGTAACTCTTTTTCATCTTTTTATAACATTTGTAAAAATATTTACAAGAGCATTATGTGATATTAAAGTAATAATGACTCATAAAGGCAAGACCTATACTAGAAAACAGATTAAATCTTATATATGATCTTGTGCTTTTCGTACTTAAAGCTCTTCAACCATTTTCCTCTTTTATTGATATTTGTGTATTCATCAAAACCTAGCCAAAGAAAGGAGATGATCTTCTTCACAAGTAATGGGATCATGAAATGTATATAAACCAAATGACTTTTATTTATGCATGATGTGCATGAAATAGACAATTTTCCTCTCTTTTTTTTATCTATGTTGTATGAATTAAAATGCAACCTATAATTTAAGTGATACATGGAATTCTAACCTCGAGCATGTACTGAAAACACGACATACATCTTAAGAAGCATTTGATTTTTTTATGCATGAATTATATGAGGGTGCAATTTTTGATATATATGATGCAAGAAAGTGCATATGATGTAGAAGGAATGCATGCAATTTTATTTTTTGAATGTATATGATTTGGAGTGCATGAGACTAACTATTAAATTCCATATTTTAAATGTTTGAAGAGATATGAAGTGATTTATTTATTATTTTTAAGACAATGCATAGAGAGAGATTTACGGTAATGAATGTAATGATATAATGAGATAATAGATTAGAATGCACAATATGATAATGTACAAAATGTAATGTTTGAACGATTTACTTTTATCTCTGATGATTTATGAATGGATGAATGAATATGTATATGAAGGTCTGAATGATGCATTTTTTTCTTTTCATATGTATGTATGCATGAATTAATAAGTCAATGAGTGATATATTTTTTTAGTACATGTATGCATGAATGAATATAAGTATATGGATATTTGAATGATATATTTTTCTTTTTGAATGTATGCATGGATGGAGTGTTTGATAATGGAAAATGCACGCCCCTTAAGATAATAGACAATTTCTTAGGGTGATTTAGCTATCATTATGAATATGAGATGTCCAGACGGGATGACAACCTTCATAATGTTCAGGATAACCTAAGACAACATGTTTCCCCAAGTTCTTACTACGATGAAAATTACAGTTAGGATTATGGATCCTACCAAGGGTACCTTTTTTGCATGTAAATGTGTTATGTTTATTGTATAGGAATACCGAAATGTAATTATATCTACACCACTCACGCTTGAACTATGGTGAGGTTACTTTATTTTAGGGACCAAAGTCCTAAATTCTGATGAGAAATAAAAATAATGAGGTATAAAAATGAAAGTGTGCTTACCATGTCCTACATGAGATGCATTAAACAAGATTTTTTTGGGAACATGTAAAAGTCATTGTCTTAGGGTAGAGTCTAGGATATATTTATAACGGACTCCTTAGGATGTTATAGACTTCTACAAGGTCCACAAATTTCATCCCTTTCTTGAAAGAAGAAAAATCCAAATATAATTGACTAGAAATGAAAGTTATGCTCCAACTCCTAACTCATAATACATGTAACAATCTGATTGGTCTATCCTACCAATACCAAAGACGATGTGAGGTCATTACTAAAAAGGCGAATGTCTCTCTTATCCTAAACTTCCTCTAATACTTGGGTATAGGACATATGTGTGTACCAAAATGCAGGTGTATCATGTTGTGTGTGCTAGGAAGCATAAAAACATGACTTTTTTTATTAAAAAATGGAGTGAATATATAGAAAGGATTAAATGAAATATATTAATTAAAAGAAATTAAACGAGGTAAAGGATCATGATCTATGCGATCAACGATTCTAGGCCCGAATCTTTAAAAAGACTTTCCAATGGAGTCGCTAGCTGTCACAACCCGGCTTTTGGTTAACACTAGTTACCAACTTAAAAGGTGGAAAAGGGAAATTACACGCTCTTCCAAATAATTTGGAGTCACCAATAAGTTTTTACATGTAAAACACATGAAACCTTCTTTATGTCGAATTTCCAAAAGCGTTTGTCTAATAACTGTAGCTATAGACTCAGAAGTCGATTGTAGAACATAAAAGGTGTTAACACCTCATTCCCTCGTACTAAGGTGATACCTTGACTAGTTGGATGAATTATTGTATACCATATACTTGTTTGATTATCTCTTATTTATCTACTTACAAAGGATAGTTCTTTAATTTTGTGTATGACAATATTTTATCTTTATGTTAGATATTCCTATGTGCAATAGGGAATCAAGAGTACATACTTCTTGGTATAAAACGAGAGCGTATCTTCTGTCTCAAGATATGTACTACTCCATGTACCATTTCATTCTCATTGTTTAGAAAATATAAACTTAATTTATATTTAATTAATGTTTTAATTTTCTAACAATAACAAACAAGTAGTACATGGAAAGATACAAACTTTAAGATAGAAACTCCGTATAAAACGTTTGATCAGTTGGATATATTTTAATTGTTTTAAAGAACAAAAACGATATATCATGACGGTTCAAATGATGAGTATAGGAGAAAAAATGAATATTCACGTCCATTTCTCTATCCTTAATATGATTATTATCGTTAGTGTTGTTATTAGCTCAAATGTTTTATACTTATTACCTTTTTTTTTTGCTATTATTAACAAACATATTGTAATATATAATGAACGTTCAAAATGATAAGAAGAAAACACAGTAAAATCACGACATTTCCTTTATTTTTGAATGATTTATCCTTTATTTGAATATTATTTTTTTAATATTTATTAGACATTAGAAGCCATAAAAAACATTGTTTTAATATCATTAGAAATGTTTTTACTAAAAACTACAACAATAAATTATATAATTATATTTTTACAGATATATTTTTACTTTATTATTACTTTTTAATATGGTAAAATTATTTATATTTTTATTTATAATATTTATTTTAACTAATTTATTAAATAGTGTAATATTTATGCATTGTCAATATAAAGATTTATATATTATAGGAAGTTCATCAGTGTGTATAATGGTGATTAAAAATAAATGATGGATAATGAACCAATTGTATAAAATTCTTACATGGTTAATGTATATATTTTTTCTTTATTAAAATATTTACTTTACTCTCTCAACACTAGTTTGAATTCTAACATTATCTATAAAACATTTAATATTTATAATATATTTATTTTTGTGAACAAATTCTATTTTATGATTTTCAATAAGCAAGAGAAGATTAGTTTGAGAGATTAACTTCAATATTTTATTTTTGATGTCGTTAGTCATTCGATTTGAAGAACATCTCAATCATCTTTGAATTAAGTGTAGCTTTTACAAAAATTGGGAAGATGAATTCATAATACTTGTTTGATCAAGTTATTTGTCTTATCTTAGCTATTCTAATTTTACAACTACTACAAAAAATATTTTTTTAGCAATAAACACAATCAAAACAAGATTATATAGTGAGATGAAAAATGATTTCTTGTAACAACATAGTGGTTTATATTGGGAAGAAAATATCATTATCTTTTACTCTAATTCAATGTGTGATGAATATAAGTGAACAAAAAATGACACTTTAAATGAAAGTACATTTTTATTTAATATATTTAGTTGTTAATTGACGTTATTTATAATTTATGTATTATTTTGAAACTTTCAAACATATATATATATATATATATATATTATTATTATTGTTACACAATTAAATTTAATTATAAATTATAATTAAATATTATTGTCCCCTCTAAACTTTATATTAGGATCCGCCATTGTGTACCAATTTGGTCGATAGAAAAGTAAAAGTCGAAACTAGTACTCAAATATTGTGAAGTTGAGTTAAAATAGTTTCTGTCAATGGTCATAAAAATGCTAAAAAAAAACTATTTAACTCACATTTGATATTTTATAAGGTCCATTTTTTATTTTTCAAATTTCCAGGATCTAAATTGATACACACAGAAAATTAGAAGGACCAAAGTGATATTTGCTCTATTTAATTTTTTAAAATAACTGATCATATTCATTATCAGATAGGTTTTCTTAAAATTAATAATATTTATTATCTAGTATGATTTATTTTTAAAGTAAATGATAATATATTATCCAATATGATTTATTTAAGATAACCAATGAACTTGCAGAAAGTTTTTTTGGTTCTTTTTCACTTTATTATAAATGGTGAGACAAAATTACGCATTGATAGCTATGATTTTATGGGGAGCACAATAATTAATTTCAAATCCTTTCTCACTTATAAGAATAATAAGAATTAGTAATTCTAATTGCAGACCATAATACATGATGATGTGGTCATACTATTAGTTGTGGTGATCATTGTAATTGTATGTGACACCGAATTATAATGATATAGTTGTATCAAACAACATTTTGACCATAACAGACCACATTGGACTACATCAAATTTAAAAATTATTTTTTTAACATAATAAAATTCACACCACAATAACCACAATCCAAATTGCAACAGCCACAATTCTAACCACCGCAGCTATGACTGTAAATAAATAGTTGACAAAATCAAGATCTTACATAAGATCGGAAGGAGTAGATGAAAACGTAAATCATGTGATCGTAACACGGATCGTAAGATTCTACCATTGATTTTTTTATAGATATACATATATACAAAATAATAAAAACTTCAACTTTCTCTATTGCTATAAATAACAAAATTAACAAGTAGAACTTCATAAACCTTAAACTTCAACATCAAAATATATGCATATTAAAGTAACACCACACATATATAAGGAAGCAAATATGTTGAGAAACATGGCTAGTGTTTAGAGATGTATACAGTATGTATAAAGCAAAAAGAGAGCACAACAAAAAGAGAGAGAATAAAAAACATCTACACATAGTATATTTTGTTCAAAGAAAAGACAATGAGCATAATTTTTTTCAAAGAAAAGAAAACAGTGAGCATGAGTTTCCCCCTCTATATGGGTTTCGAAGATTGAGATTTTACAATTTGGGGCTTTTGCCATAAAACATAAACTCGTAAGATCTTGGCGATTTTACGATCCTACGATCTTCCCCGACAATCTTACCAGGAGTGGTGACATCGCATTCAAATTGGGCACGTGACTCGGTAGCTTTTGAAAACTCATAAGATCTACCGATTCTACGAGTTAAATCGAGAGTTTAACTACTATAACTGCAATCGCAATCACAATTTAAAACACTGATAAGAATCTAGTTAGACCATGTCATTCCTCAACTAAACCACTTAATATTTACATTCCATCATATGCACACTATATCATACAAAAAAGAATAATTAAAATGATAATACACCTCATCAAATGAGCCTAACCCGACATTGGACGTTTCCCTCTACGATCTATTTCTAAAGTATCAGTAGCTGAGTTTCTTCCTGTTGCAGAGTTTGTTCTTGTCGCAGTAGTAGTAACAGTGGTGGTATAATTGTTGCTTGAATCAGAAGTAACCGAGGTATCGGCTATCGAAGACATTGCAGACTGTCTGCGGTGTCTTCTATATCTGGAACCAGGCATCCCTGGCCTTGTTGGTTCATCCATGTGGCCAGGTTTCTTAGACAGCATCACCACCACGCGCCGCATGTTCGGGCGTAACTGTGGATCGCCTTGGGTGCATAGCAGACCCAGCTGAATGCACATTGTTACTTGTTCAGGTTCCATTGAAGATGCTAATGTGGAATCTACAATGTCTAAGCTCTTTCCTTTCTTGTACTGCTTGTATGCCTATAACGACAATAAAGAGAAAATAGACACAAAAGCAACTTTAGGAATGTGTCACATGTGACATGATAATTAACTAAAATCTTTGTTAAAAAAATCTATTCCTTTTCTTAGTGGGAATAATAACCCGAGAAAAGAGAAAATAGACATAAACCAACTTTAGGAATGTGTCACAGAATGACTAACTGTGTTAAAACAATCCCCAGGTCCTTGTGTTGTGAATACATGTGAAATTTTCAATATATAAGTGGAACTCCTTATCAGTAGAAAATTACGTCTTCGATTTTGAAGCATAGTTATTAGAACCACACCAATTATTACAATTAAAAAAGACAAAGACCAATTTAACCTACCAGACAAAACACTGATATCTCATCCATTAGCTACTGGGCCTTGAAGGCTTATCAAGTCGATAAAATCTGATGATCCAAATAAATCAAGGGCGGATTTATTTTAGAAAAATAAATATAATTAAATGATAAATTTAAAATAATTATTCTACTCAGATGGCTATTTTTTGGACCTAATAAACCTGAGTTTTTTTACCCTTATTAAATTAGCCCCACTTCTATCTAGTCTGTTTTTTTACATTCCCCAATGTAAATTTATAAAAATAATAATTTGGAATTATTATTTTTACCCTTATTAATTTATTATAAGATATGACTTAACTTTTCAGTTAGAGATTATAGACTCAATGTAGTAGCTTGACTTAATTTTAAGTGCAATTTGATCATGCAAGCATGAGATAATGGTTCAGTCATGTTGATTGTGGGGCCGAGGTTGCTTTTAATTTTATCAATAAATCAGAGTCACCATTAATTAACTAATCAAGGGTTCCAGTGACATTTCCTACAGATTTTAATAAGAAATAAATGGTACTAGTAAAATTTAAAAAAATTGCATTATTTATGCAAAAATATTTATTTTAAATTCTCGAATAATGTCTAAACAAATATCTTAAGATTGAAAAGATCTTGTTTTTCTTGTCAAATAAAAAGAACTAAAAGAGACACAAATATGATAACATGTATTTTATAAATATTGACCCGAGACAATTTTTACTCATTTTCCCGTAACTTAGATGCTTATGATACAGTGTCTATTGAGGATGCTGCACAAGTTTAGGTGACTTTTAGAAAAATTACCAATTTGGTATATGTTTTAAACTACCGGCTTTGAAGTTGTAATTAATTTTTTTTTCTCCCCTAAATTGGCAATGAAGAGTTTTTTGTTTTTTAATTTTTTCGCTCTCTCCTCCCTAAATCGGTAATGAGGGACAGTATATTAATTTTATCATTATATGTAAAATTTTAATTAACAAAAGTGATTCAAATTTTTTTCATAACTAACAAAAATTGCACGTATGATATTAACATCATGTCCAGAGATATTGGTGGTGACTAATTTTGTGACCACCTATTATTAATTTTTGTTAGTTAGTAAAATAATTTGAATCACTTTTGTTAATTAAAAATTTACATATAATGATAAAATTAATATATCGTCTTCACTCATTACCGATTTAGGGGGAGAGAGGAAAATAAAAATAAAAAACATACAACATAAAACCCCTCATTGCCTATTCAGGTGGAGAGATAAAAAAATTAAAATATTTAAACCCCATTACCAATTTAGGGGAAGAAAAAATTTAAAAAACAAAAGACCCCACTGCGATTTAGGGAGAGAGAGAAAAAAATTAAAATATATAACTCCCCCGGTTGCCGATTTTGGGGGAGAGAAAAAAAACTGAAATCGGCAACTTAGAAATCGATTATTTAAAATATATACCAAACTGATAATTTTTCTAAAAGGTGTACCAAAGATTGTAATTGTTTGGTCAAGGTGCACCATGCAAGTAAAAACTACAACACCTATTAATTAATTAATTGAACAAATAATGTGTCAAAATTTCAAAAAAAAAGGTCAAAAAACGCTAATGTTTTGATTAAAATAAATAATGAGAGTAGTTTCTTTGTTGTTTCCTTTTAGCTTTCAGATATACCCAACACAAAAAACCCAAAGTAAAAAACATAAAATATTAATATTCGTACCCAATCAAGTAGACTCTGCGCATCCACATCCAAGTTAAACGCTGAGTTTCGTTGCCCAGTGATCAACTCCAACACCACGACTCCATAGCTAAACACGTCTGCCTTCACAGACAGATTCCCGTGCATCACATACTCCGGAGCCATATATCCACTGCATAATATATTATATAAAGTCTTCAACTATTTTTAGCTTCATCAAAGTTATGAGTAAAACTTAAGTAAAAATGTCAATAAGTTATGAGCAAAAGATGAATTTGGTTTCTTAAATTTACATTATTATCAATTAATTTTGCTCTTGAAATAAAAAAAGGTTAATTAGATCCCTATATTACACATCGTCAATCAATTTTGCCTTTGAAAAAATAAGGCACTAATCAATATTTAGTCTATTACATTTTAGTATGATACTTACCATGAGTAATCAAAATCCCGATCAAATTACTGTGTACACTCTAGTACTAACTTGATCATTGTTTTTATAAGTTGGAGACTAGCTTGATCATCATTTTTACCATTTGGGGACTACCTTGATAAACATTTTAAACATTCAGGATCAAAAAATATCATTTTAGAGTATGGGGGTCGAAATTATTTTATACCATATTCATATGTGAGCAAAAAAAATTGAAATTGATTTGGTATGATGCAACTCAAATGCGGTCCAATGGAGTTGCATTGCAGCCCGATGAGATAACATCATTATGATTTGGTGTCACACAATTGTAGTGTAATGCGGTTATAACGGTTATTATAACAAATAGAGATTATCAATCCCAAAGTCTATCCCCATTCTATGTCCCCAACAAATCATTTTTTAGCAAGTAATATGAAAATATAACTTTTTATATTTTTTATTTATGACAATTTTTAATTGGCCAAGGACGGGGAATGTCTTCGGGCAAACTTTGGAATAAGTGATCTCTATTCCACTACAACCGCAATATTACAGCCACAATGAGCAATTTGAATCATTTGACCAAATTAACAGATTAGTTGAGAAACCAAATTGATCAATATTTTCAAAGTCAGATACCAAAATGAAGGTTTACCCAATAAATTAATCTTGATGATTATTATTTTTATCCTATTTGGAGGAAGAGAAGTGAAGGGGTTGAATTACTTGGTTCCAGCAACACGTGTATTGACTTGGCTTTGATCTTCCGGGAAGAGACGAGCCATGCCAAAGTCAGCAATCTTAGGTGACCACTTGTCATCAAGTAAGATGTTACTTGCCTTTATGTCTCGATGGATGATGCAATCATGTGAGTCCTCATGGAGATAAAGCAACCCCTTTGCCATCCCTGTGATTATTCCATACCTACGTTTCCAATCAAGTTCCTCTTTCCTCTCGGATTCTACATCGATATTAAGGTACTGTTATAACAACAGTTACAGGATTTTAAGATCAATAGTTATAAAATGCTATCAACAAAAACTTGTAGTAGATAAGTTGTAAATATAATATGTATACACTGACAGTAGAAAGATTTATACATAATCAATGTATCATTCACCATTTTTTTTGTATTACTTTTATTTAAAAATTAATAATAATTAAAAATTAATAATAAATAATGCAATAATAATATAAAAAACTCTTATGCTATATATAAGAAACTTTCTCTATAATTAGATGGTGACAAATGTATATATGCAAAGGGGTGTGTGGATGTTGTAATATCTTTCTATTAATTGTGTTGGTAACATTATAACCTTTCAGTTCAATTAGTCAAATCACGGTACATGAGGTGCGGCTGATCTTGGAATTGTACTCTATCCCCCTCCCCTTGAAAAACAAATTACAAATAAAAATATTTGTTTGTCCAAAAAATTATGCTGATATCTGTTGGTTGTTGGTTTTTGATTGTGAAATATATTGGATATATGAAACATTTGAAGATTGCTTATAAGAGATAAGCTATTTGGAATGTGCCCCAAGGACAATAAGAGATTTGTGGCAGGGGACGCACACCACGAGACCACCACACATGTGCTGCTGCTTCCTACCGTTGGGCTCGGTTTGGGCTTAGGCCATGTTGTATATTAGAGTTATCTTTGATCAGGTCACGATCACACACAATTCACAACAAATAAATTTTCATTTGGTTACGGATAATCTCGATCTACTTTATCTTAATATGGCTGTTCATTTTCGTATAAGCTCGTGTTTTCGACAGCTGATTATTGTGGACATTTGGGATCTCAAGTAATAAATAGAGACTCTCTCACTTTAGGAAAGACACATAAGTTGAGACACAATTCATTGGCTTCTTTCTCCCTCCAATTCTCTACGGAAACATTTATGGTCCTTTTCTTTTCCTGGTACTGGTAGTAGTCGGACAGGTTGCATTACCCATATTAGTGACCGGCATTTTTATAGATGAGCATACAAATTTAGTCCTTTTGTTTGTCAAGCTCCCAAAAATTTCTATTGGGCATATAGGCATCCCACATGCAAAATGTTTTAAAAAAAGAAGTAAAATTCAAATAAATTATAATATAATGTAATTTAATTATTCAAAAAATTATGATGTAATGTGATTTGTTTAACTTCATATAACATATCAAAGTTTTTTTAATATTCTATCTTTAACTTCTTTATTTAATTTCTTTTTATTTTATTTTATGGATTTTTTTTAAATATTTATCAATGCCTACCGACACGCAAGCCTATTAGCCTATTCTAAAATTGGAAGGGCATGAGAATTTTCCCAAAAATGATTGGCGGACAGAATTGCATCCACTTTTGATTTGCGGGCACTGACTAAACACGTCAAGCGACCCATTTTGCAAGCATTTTGCTGGCGCGCTACAGTGAGCATTTGGTAAAATGAGTTGAATGATTTTATCATGGGGATGTTGTGTTTTTTTGGTACAACCAAAATGAAAGGAAAGAACTAAAGCGCAAAGGAAGCATCCAAGTCAAGAAGTTGAGAACACTCAGCTGGAGTCGAAGACCAAAGCGAGAAGATGGTAGAGGAGTGAGACTCTTTCTTAGCAAATCCGCCAACCACCTTGTTAGTCTCTCTAACATCAAATGTAACCACCACTACCCAGTCACGGGACAACCAAGCACGCACCTTAGAGACAATGGTGGAGATATTATGAACGCAGATATGAAACTCATCTGAGAGAATCTGGATAGCCTCAAGACAATCACTCTCAAGAATGAGAGTCCTCACACCTACATGTCAGGCCATTTGCAAACCCCGATCCATAGCCAACAATTCAACAAGGATAGGAGAACCTTCTCCAAAGTTGCCAGAAAACCCCGATATCCACATACCTGTATGATCACGAAGGACACCGCCACCTCCCATGATTTTTGAAACACCAATACAGCTGCCATCGACATTAAGCTTTACCTGACCTTCCACCGGGAAACACCAATGAAAGGATGAGGGTTCATTAGCTAGCACATTACTACTCCCTAAATGACTCCAATCCCAGAAGTCATGATGAATGTAATCAACAATAATATGAATATCCCAAGGAATATTACCAAGAATAGAATTATTTCTCCATCTCTAGGCCCACCAAACACCAGCAAGAAAAAAAAGGCTATTAGGATAGTTAGAGTTGTCCAAAATCTAGCCACGAAATGACTGAGACACCCAGAATGAAGGTGAAGTCCACCCAATTCTAGATCATAAAAGCTTCGACTCAGGAGAGGCCGTTGTGTTTAATAGTTTGTTTGTACAATTTTCTCTAGTACTAGTGTCCCACAAAATGTCTTAAAAAATACGGCCTAGTCGCAACAATGTTTTGGGTGCTTTTTAATTTGTTTCAAAGAGTAATATTATCTCTTACTAAACTTATTTTGACTTATCACATTTTTATTAGGATTAATGGCTATTCCACGAGGACAAATAAATAAGGAAAATAATTTAGACTTCGGAAGTTTCCATTATCCGTCCTAGAAAGGAGAAGCGTGGTACAAACTAAAATATTTTTTGGGGGTGCTAAGCCTCCACGCTACTTTTTAATAATCAATTAACGCACGTGCTTAAAAGGAGAAAATGGTAGGATGGTTCATCTAACAGATGTCATCATGGCTTTGCCAAGATGGGTTATAGGAGGAGTTTGGTATTGAACATTTCTTGTCTCCCCGAGGCATGTAATGGATCCAATTAATAAATAATTGTACTGTATACATGAAAGTCAAGGTCTTAACTGCATTAATTTATTAACAAGGCGATAGTCTAATGATATATGAATTCCTATATAGACCAAAAGGTCAAAAAATCAATTTTTGGGAACGACACTTATTGGAAGGAATATTTTCACACTCCGAGAGAAATTAGTTCCTTACACAAATGGTGAGAGATACTCTTAGTTTTTTATCTACAAAGGTTAGTATGTAGTATTTGTTATAGGTGAGACTCGAACCCTCAACTTTGTTCATTTTTAATTTGTTTTGAAAGAGACTCAAACTTACAACGTCATTCACTCTACTCCTTAAACCCTTCATCCTAATCATCGAATCACCTTACTCCCGATATACCTTTGGTTATATCATAAAAAAGTGTATCTCTCCCTACATTATAAATTAATTTTAGATTTGAAGAAAGGTAAATATGGATGGCTACAGGTACACGATGTTAGAATTGAAAAAACTCATATCTGTGCAATAAAAAACTGCTTAAAGGTGGAGGGAAAGCGTCAGAAAAGAGTGGTTGGAACATCAAAGATTTCAGACAAGGAATGGTAGGTGGACAGGAAAATAACCACCCCATTTACATTTTCACACCATCTTTATGCCCATTAATAATGTATAACTTTGTGTCTTTGTTTGGTTAACAAGATAGTAATCACTATCAATCGTGTTCACTTCCTGCAAACCAACCAACACGGATGATTAATCACAATTTTTTACATCACTAATTGATATAAAAAATGGTGTGAAGATGTGAGAAAACCAGTACTTATAAGAAAACAACATATTCCGTAGTCAGTGAACCAAATTGAAATTTTGGTTGAAAAGGAACCCGATCACATCCTTGTGGCAAAAAAGATAGACAAAGAAATTATACTCTTATCTTAAGTCTATGGAGTTTGAATAAGTTTCACTTCTTATAAATAATTATCATCAATTCAAGTACCATAAGCCAAATCTTTCATTTTAATCCAGCAGTTAACAACAAACAAAAAGCATGTTTTAACAACAATTCTAACCTCATCAAATTAAAATGTATGTGGATTTCACTCATGTGTGATTTAAGTAATTGAAAGGGACAAGGATAGGCATAGAAGCACTTACTGAATAGAAGCTTGTCAAGGCTCTCATGAGGCACATACTCATAAACAAGTATATTTTCTTTGCCATGAACGCAATAACCCAGCAGATTCACCACATTCCGATGCTGCACACGAGCCAACAACTTCGCCTCATTCTTGAACTCTTTCTTCCCTTGATTTGAGGTCTGTGATAACTTCTTCACTGCAATCTCTCTCCCATCATTCAGTCTCCCCTGCAAGTAAAAAAGGGTTCGAACCCAAAAAGTGAAGGACAATAAATAAATAAAGAAATCCCACAAATCAGAATAACACTAATGTGTTAGGTTTTTGGTTTACCTATAAAGCAACAAAGAAAAAAACTATATTTATATTTGTTGAACTTTCTGAATAATGGGAAAACAAATACCAGAAAAGCAATGAAATTCTAGGAATTAAAAGTGCATTTCTTTAGTCCAATCATTTATTTGAGAAAGAGAACTATCAAAATTCCAAAAATTTCATTTCCAGAAAGAATGTACTTAGACCAATTTAGAAGCTTCCATTTTTTCTGACAATTTTCATATGACCAAGAACAAAACAATTAACAAAATTGGTGATTGATTATACCTTGTACACAGGTCCAAAACCTCCCTCGCCTAGCTTATGAATTGGATTGAAATTCTTGGTGGCAGCAACCAAGGTTTCATAGGAAAATATCTTTTGTTCCTGTGCAGCCATTCTTTGTAAGTCAGCTTCATTGTTTTGTTCTGATAAACACAACAGTGGAAAAACAGAAGAAAACAACACAACCCTACTATAATCAGAAAATAATCAACAACAAAAATTCAACTAAAATTAAAAAAGGGGTTTGTTTGATTACCTCCAGTGGAACCAAATTTGAAGTGATTTATAAGACTATGAAGAAAATTATGGGGTTTGTCCATGTAGGTGTTTATGCTTCTTTAGACAATAAATAAAACAGGAATGGGCAAAGCTGTAATCTTCTTTTGTGAACAGCTATTGGGTTTATGCTGAAATGTGTTGTGAAGCAGAGAAAGCGGGAATTTTAGATGATGAAGTGAAGAGAAGAAAGTAAAGATGAATAAGAAGAAATTGAGTTTGGGTTTGTTTGGTGAGGAGAGAACAAAACGAAAACAATACAACATATATATCTGTGGAAAAAATGAAGGAGAAGCGTGTTGTTCTTGTTGACCAGGTCAAGCCTACTTGACTACACCACCAATCACATCTTTTGTTCAAGTACAAATACATAGATTTGAAAATGATAAATATTATCCTACAAATCTCTCTATAGCCTAAGAAATCATTTGTTGAAACTTTATTTATTAATAATTAATGTATAAGAGATTTGTCCCTTTCTTGTAAGAGAATTTGTAGGAAAATTTAGTATGACAATATATTATTACTAAACTTTATTATCACCTTAAGAGAGATGAATGTAATATATTAAACAAGAAAAATATGATAAATGTAATTAAGTTAAACTCTATTGGTTTATTCGTAAGTTGATTTTTGGAGGGTAGGAAAACGCATACACTTGTAGGATACCCTCAAGTTTTCATTTTCCTTTTCACTCCTCTAATAATTAACTCACAAACATACCTTAAGGAGTGTTGGTGTAATTTACTCTTAATTGATTAACACATTATACATTACCTAAGATAAATTGATCATTTGCAAATTTGAAGATACAATTTGTTTATGAATTTACTCTTCTCTTTTTATATTTAAGCATCATCTTCTTAAAATTGTTGATGCATTTTGTAACGGACTAAAATCATTTCTTATAATTTACTATGTTTTTGTTTCCCTTTATACTATGTGTCACTTATTATTCAGGGAATATTGACGAGATAATTTTTGACACATACTATTTTGTTAAGTATGATAATAATCATTTCTTACGAGGAGAAGTAAATCCAAAATTTTGTTAAATCAATTATGTTGTCTCCCCTTTACTACTTTAATAAAATTACTCCATCACATGCTCCAACAAAAAAAGTAGGACAAATTTATTAATAAGAAAAGATCAAAATTTTGTTGTTTCTTAGTATTGATAGTTTAATAATGAATGCATCATTTAGGAATGGCAACATGGCGGATTGGGGATAGGGTTTCTGTTTACCCAACTCCGAACTTGAAATCCAAAACCAAACCCAAATTAAGTGGGGTTGAGAAAATTGATATCATTCCTAAAACCATCAGATTTCGGGTAACCCAAACCTGATGAGAACCTAACCGAAACATGTATTTATATATATAGGTTCTATATATATATGTTAAATTTCTCTCTATTTTATATATGTATTTATGTGTAATTTTATATATATTAATCGGGTTCAGGACAAGTTCGGGATAGGGTATCAATTGTATCAAACCCAAACCCATATACCAAAACTCAGGTAAAACCAAATGCAATCACATTAGGTTTTCCCATTAATTTTGAGTTGGGTTTGAATGGATACCCACGAGTTCAGTTTTCATTGTCATCCCTAACATCATTCCTACATCATTTGCAATATTACTAGTTTTTTATATAAAATATCAAATTTTAATTTATTACGAGTTTCTTTTTATAAAATATCAATTTTTTAATTTATCACTAGTTGTTCACCTTATATTTAATCATTTCAAATAAGTCTTAAAATAATTATTACAAAATGACAATTCATGATTATGATATTGTTTAAATTATTTCTTAAGTCTAGTTTTATATTGCTAGCAAAAACTAATTTAACTCTATGGGATAAAATAAAACATATTAAGATTGACTTTGACATTGAGTTTCTTGGTACTTATGAACCATCATTTATTTTACAAAAAAAAAATATAGTTGCTAATGACAATGGTCATAAAGAAGAAATGATAGAACTTTGTTTATTCTCACACATGATTTTGACAAAATATGATATTTTATGGAGTCAAGTTCAAATAGTATAAGAGTCAATGTTTCATCATTATTTTTATTAGAGTAAACTACATTGATACTCTTAAAGTTCAGCCTAATTACATTCATCATCCATTTTGTTTAAAATATTACATTCGTCGCTATTATAGGAGTAATCAGTATAGAGCGTGTATATAAAATAAAGATGATTTGTGTAGGTGAAAAAATGGAAAAGGATTTAGGTAGTTTCACTAAATATGAGGGGATGTGAGAATAATTTATTTATTTTTGGTTGTATGACTAATAGATGATATAACAGTTTTGAGAGAGAAATAATTAAAAAAGTATCCATCCTAAGAGTAATAGTTTTGATTTAGAGAAAGCCTATGACAATATTAATTAGGAATTCTTGAAAAAAACTCTTCATGATTTTGGCTTCCCCTATCAGATTATCTATTTGATTATGTGTTGTCCTAGGACCTCAAATCTTAGTCTTATTTGGAATGGTAATTGTCTCGAGAGTTTTGGTCCTACTTATGGTCTTCAACAAGGAGACCCAATGTCACCCTTTTTGTTTCTTTTGTGTATGGAAAAACTTTCTTTATTGATTCAACAGAAAGTGGACGTGGGAGTTTGAAAACCGTTGCATATTTCTTGGGGAGGTCCTCCTATTACTCAATTTTTTTTGCGGATGATATTCTTTTGTTATGTCATGCTAGTAGCACTTGGGTTTCTCGTATTACAAAAGTGTTGGAGGATTTCTATCTAGCTTCCGGTTTGCGGATTAACTCAGGAAAATTCAAGTTTATCTACAATACTTCTATTTCTCACAGTAGGAGTGATAATATGTCAAGAATTTCAGGTATGGTGTTTGCTCTTGATCTTGGAAAATATATTGGTTTCCATATTTTTCAGAAAGAGCCATCCAAAATAATTTCAATCATATTTTGGATAACATCAAATCTCAGTTGTCCTCTTGGAAATGAATTGCTTGAATAACAAGGGTAGGGTTTGTTTGGCCAAATCTGTTTTTAAATTATCTACTAGTCTATAATATGCAAACAATGTGACTCCCCTCTAGTGTGTGAAATGCAATAAATTCACACGATCGTCATTTTATTTGGAAAACTGATGAGTCTCATAAAGGCTGGAATCTGGTTTTTTGGGAGAAGGTGACAAGACAAAAATGTTTAGATGACTTATCAATTCGAAAATCTCGCAACAACGATGTCGCTCTTCTTGAAAAGTTGTTTTGGAAGCTTTAGCATGAACCAAATTGCCTTTAGGTGATGATCTACAAATCTAAATACTTACATGATCAAAATTTGAATGGTACATTGAGATTGCATGTTTGCAATATTACATAGTTTTGATGAAGACAAGGATAAAAAGCAAGCTTGAAGACAATGACAACTCAACAAACAACAAAGTTAAGGCTCAAGCTCAATCACGAAGACATAGGTTAAGATTTTATTTTGTCTAGAGTCTTAAGATGATTGTTTGGGCATATTCTAGTAGGCTAGGTGAACCTTGAGAGAAAGTCTCACATACTTAAAATTGAACAACTTAAAATGAGATTTGCATACATACATGATTAACATGCTTATGCATCTACACATGACTGTAGAGCATTAAAGTCTTACATCTTTCAAAAATCATGATTCATGCATATATACATCATGATTCATCATCATTATAGGAACTATTTTTGACACAGTTAATCAATTACAACATGTGCTAATTGTTTAAATATGAATGTGAACCCGTTAATCGATTATGAATAAGATTAATCGATTAATTGAGTTATAGTAGCTAAAGGTTTTAACTTCTTGGTGTTGTTAATCAATTAAGCCATGCTTTAATCGATTAAACCAATAAGAAAACAATTAAGTATAAAAACTGATTTTTTCTCATTTGCTCATAACAACAAGTCTTGAAAATTTCACAGATTAACTTTGAAATTCATTTTTAGTGAAATTCTTACTGTGTGAAAAGTCTTTAGTTTTATTTAACATAAGAAAGAGAGATAAGGGTAGTTTCATTGGAAGTTATCAAATATGCATCAATTTTCAAAAACCATTTTTGAAAAACCTAGCAAAATCGCACATTATTTTTTGAAGTCTTTTGTGAGATTTCTAGTCAAGTTTTAGTAGTGTTCTGAATTGTTAGATTAGCACATTTTAGGTGTAGCAACTTGTAAATTTGTGATGATTTTTTTGAGTTCTCTTGGTGTATAAGTATCACCTTTGTTAGAGAATTGAGTTGGAAAATCCTAGCTGCAGTTGGGTAGTGTGCTCCCTAGTACAAGAGTCCTGGAAATGAGTTAGGAGTGGTTGGGCCAGAACCATAGTGGTGTTTAGTATCTATTGGAAGATGGTTGATGGTCAAACCATTCAGGGGTCTCTAAGTCCAAGAAAGAAGTCTTGTATCTTTGGAAGTGTGTTTTGTAAACAATTTGATTTCCATTAATGAAGAAAAATCTCCCAAGATCAGAAGAGGAGGTCTGGATGTAGTTTGCAAGTGGACCCACAAATGGACCATGATAAAAGGTCATCTCAAATTTTCTCTATCCCTTACTTTTTAATTTCAGTCGATTTACATTTTGCTTAGTTAGATTACTTTGCTTATTGAGTTTAGTGCATGGTTTAAATCTGTTATATTACTTAGGCATAAATTCGTTAAGCATTGCATCTGAAATTGATAGAAATTACTGTTAACTTTCTGTGCAAGAAAACATATTTTCAAGAAAAACAAAAATTAGGTTAATCAATTAAACATATGATTAATTGATTAAGTCTTGATGTCATTAAACAATTAAGGCTAATCGATTAAACTGGTAATTTTCATAATATCTCATTAATTGGAAAACGCGGCATTAATGCTCTGTAACACTTATTCACCTCCTCTACGTGACAATATGCCCTTGTTATCCAATATACACCTTACGTGGGTCTGCTTCATATTGTTGGAGAAGTTTTATAAAAGCTTCCAATTACATTAGAGATGGTTTTGTGTGTCGCCTCCATTATGGTGATTCTTCTACTTGGTTTTCTGATTGGGCATGACTAGGTTATTTGGTGAACAAAGTGCCTTTTGTCCATACTTACGACTTGCATCTTTAGGTTTTAGATTTACGGGTAAATGGAGCTTGAAACATTGATCTCATCTATACAATTCTTCTTTTAGCTATTAAGGAACATATTAGCCTTGTCATTGGACCTACCGGGAAATATCTTGCTGACACATGGTGCTGGATGAGATCAACTACTAGGATTTATACTCCTACCTCTGCATACAATTCAATTACAACCAATCTTAGTACTACTTTTTCTTTATTACATCAGATGCAATAGCTCTTGTTTGAAAGACAAAAATATGGGAAAAAATTAAATTTTTGTCTTGGTTAATCTTACATGATGCTCTCCCTTGTAACAAACATCATCACAAATGCAACTTAATGTCTGCCCAAATTGTTCAAGATGTTCTATTAAAATTGAAGTTGCACTTCAAGCGCTTAGGGATTGCCCACATTCACGACAACTTTGGTATCAATCTGGTTGTAACATTGGCAAATGGTTTTTCACAAACTCGACACAAGATTGGATTTACTCAATGCTTAAACAACCATACAAGAACATCTACTTCCAAGAAATTTGGTGGAACTAGCGTCAACTTAACAACATGGCGATGGACAACAACCATTTGAGCATTAATGAATCAATTCACAAGTTTAAGAATGATTATTTTGATGAGGAACAGTACAGAGGGATGATACACTACAAGTTTTATCCTCAAGCTTTTCAATGGATGTCGCCTCTATCAGATTTGGTTAAACTGAATGCATATGGAGGGTTTTGTGCGAGATCTTCTACCATGAGTAGCAGTGGGTATTGAGAGATGAACATGATATCTGGATTTCAGGTTTTTCTTGCAAGGAAGCTAATTATGATATGATTCTTGTGGAAATGACAACCATTAAAAGAGGTTTAGATCTTGCTTGATCAAAATGAGTTTCTAAACTTTTGCGTGGCATTGATTTCTTTGAGGTTGTGCAAACCCAGAACAATAGAAATGGTATTCATCTTCATTAGTACGCGATAATGGTGGTTGACATCGTGGATATTTTGCATCATAGTTGAGACGTTTGCACTGTTCATGTCCCAAGGGAGCAAAATATGGTGGCAGATAAAATGACAACTTTAGCAATACAAGATTCAAGTATAAATTGTATTCACTACAACACACCTCCTATTCAAGTCTTAGGATTTCTATATCTAGATTATAGTAGCATGAGATAGTTTCTCTTGCTCTCTGTTTTTTTCCTTTTCTTTCTTTTTTTAGTTATTCATGAGGTACCCAAAAAAAGAGAATAATAGAAGACAAGTCAAAGCACTTGGGTGTGAACGGATTTTTGTTTAATGTGCATTGTCTGGGATGTGAATGATATTTAAAATTTGGTTTGTTTTTTCAATGGGTGCCTTAGGAAATACATTAAAAACTTAATATAAATTAATTAGGACATATGAAATCTAGTTACACTTAATCTCATTCATTCATTTTCTTAAATCTAATAGATTAAATAGATAATTGCAATAAATGACAAGAGAGAAAAATAGAAATCTTAAATAATTTATTACACCCTCTCATTTGGTTCGTTGGATTTAAGAAAATGAATGGCTGAGATTGAATGTAATCAGTGTAACTTAACTTGAGTGTAAACGAATCCCTCCTCATATATAAGTCATGTATATATAATATAAGAAATTAGAGATTCGATAATACTTTAAAAAGATATCATTACTCTATATATAATTGAATAAACACACATAAAAATGAGTGCCTATAGGAAGGACAAACCAAATCATACTTGTCCCTTACCCGTCCTAAATATTGTGCGGGACTAATTTTTGAACTCGAATCCAGTCTCAGACATAATAAAAGTCGACCATATTCAAGCCTGATCACGATCAAGTCAAATTGGATGAGCGAATATGGTCGATTCTTACTCCCCTCTTATCATTTATTTTCTTAGTATGTATGTTTGAAATGAGTTGAATATGTCGTGTGCTACGTGTAAATAATTTTAACTTATATAAATTATTATAATCGTGAATAAATGATAAATTGAAGGTATTGCGAACGGACTTATCATGGCTCACAAATCAAAATGATTCTTGCAAGTTCCTTCCCATTTCTTGTCTTAATGGTTTAATTTTACATAATAAGCAATTAACCTGACTTTGTAGCTGACAATAAAGGAACAAATGTTGATTTATTTTAATAAACTATCTTTATACGAACAATATATATGGATATAGACTTTTAAGTCCTAGAGAAACACATTGATCACACAACTCAGTTTATTGAGTTTTACAAGTACTTTTCTAAAAACTTAAACAAAATCTTTAATTAAGTTTAGTTGATCACTAGTGTTGTTGATTTGTTTAACAAAAATAGAAAGAATAAATGTACCCAAAAAGAATATAGAAAGATAATTAAAAAATGAAAAGATAAAAAAACCTTCACGTGGTTGCTAATTTTACATCAATGGGTGGACAAAGTTGTATGTTATTAAAAGGCCACTGACCAATGTCCCTCTGATTGATTAACCATCAGGAAAGAGTTAAATGCTTAATTTCATCTTTGTAGCAAAATGGAGAGCTGAACCTCAAGGACAGTGTTGAATCCTGAAAATGGGAACTGGAATTATTTTCTCTTTGATTTGAAAATATGATTTGGATAGATTTGATTAATGTGTGTATGTATGCTCTTCAATCTTCATTTAGATTGATTTTCTATCAGATTTGGTCCTGACATTTTATGGGTTCCATGTAAGAAATAAAAAAGGACCATCAATTTATGAAAATAAAACTCTAATTGTGTGTAATTTTAACATTAAAATTTGAAGAAAAAACAATAATATCAATTTATATTTATATATTTTTAATTTCAAAGAAAATGTTATATCATTTGTATAAAAATAAGAACTTGGATCCGAATCAATGGTTTGATTAGGTTCGGTTTCATAATTTGTTTGTTTTTAAAAAAAATCTATTACAAATTAAATTCTATAAGGCACCATTTGTCCATTATAGCTATTATTTCTTTTATGTTAATCAGATATGGTCGGAATCGAGTGCCTGATTGAGAAACAGAAGCCATGAGCCTTGGACAGAATGTTGTTTGGCTCGTCGTCGGAGGTACCTGAAAATATTTTCCGACGATCAAGTTAGTATGTGGTTTTAGAGAGAGAGAGAGTAAATAAGAGAGAAGTAAGAGCATAAAATAATGAATGCAAGTAATAAATGTGAGAATGAGATATTAATGCTACTTCCTGTATGTGAGTCTCTTATTTACAGAGTTTGGAGTGGCTGACGTAGTGCCTGGCCATTGGCTAGTATATGGTGGGTACAGTAGGAATTTGTCGGGTTGTCCTTAACCACCTTGCAAATCTGCTATCCTGGATCTATCGGGGGGCAAGTAGAACTTGCAGGCGGCATGACATGTGGAATGTCGGCGGCGCATTAATGGCAAGCCAGAGGTGCATTAATGGTGAGTCAGATGTGCATAAATGGTGAGTCATAGGCATTAATGACACTTGTAGTAAGCTCGGCTCGTCCTAGGCGAGTGAATGAGGGATGTTTAATATGGCACTATACCCGGGACAAACTCGGAATAGCCCGAATTTATCCGAGATGGAACAGTTGTCCCTAGTCTATCAAGGCGACCGAAAGTGGGGAAGGTGAGCTCGACTTGCCTCTGCTCCGGGTAGTAGCCGGTCTACATGGAGGCGACTACATAAACTCTTATTGTCGGCCTTTTTGTGTGATTTGAGGAAGAAACGGGCCATGAATAAGGTTGTTATGGTGGACCAGGTAGCTTTTTGCAAGATGTAGGGTCTGGTCTTGGATGATATGTCCAGCTTGGAATCTGACACTTCTTCAGGTGACAGGTCACTCACAGGGAGGAACTTTGTCGACTATGCTCACCAATTCACCCTTCATTTTATGTCTCAGACAAGCGCCCAAACGTAGACGTGCTAACCCGCCCGACGATGATGTCCTATGGTATGACCACCTGATCGGGAACGGGTTTGTCAAGATATCCTTTTGGAGAACAAGAATCGAAGGAGCTTCTACATGTACGAATATGTATGCTGGCGGATCGGGGTGAGGATCGTTTTCGACAAATGGTACGTAGAAGTGTTGTGACATCTTCAAGTGGCCCCTTCGCAAATCCATCCCAATTCCCGAGGCTTCATCTGAGCGTTCAAGATATTCTGCATGATCATGGAGCGGCCATGCACCCTTTGCCTCTTCTTCTGGATGTTCCGGGTGAGTCACAACACCAACAAGGATGAAAACAACGAGGGTTGGCGAGGATGGACATCGCTCCAGTCCAAAAATTATTGTGCCCTCTTCCACCCGTTCGAAGGGTATGTGAAGAACTTGAAGAATGAGTTCTTCTGGATAGAAGCTCGAGGTACCCGACACACCTGGGCGTGTGGCCTGATGGTTTGCCTCGTTTTTCGTTTAACTAGAACGGGGGAATTCACTAGAAGTCCACAAAAATTCTCCAGCTTCTCATATAGTCCACTGGGTGCCTGGAAACGGGAGGTGGCAGATGAGATGCTGTCCTAGATAGAGGACGACCGAGTCATGAGTGTTGTAAGCTGACCCAGGGTGACTAGGCTTTTGAGGTGGCGATCAATGAGTATTTGGCTATAGGCGCCCTATTCTCCTTTTTGTAATGTCGTTATACCATCTGACTTATATTTATTTGTCCTTATTTCAGCAGCTGCTATGGGTGATCAATCAGACCGGTCAAACCTCTTGAGGAGAGCCGCTTTGAAGAGGAAGGGTGTTGGGATCACCAAAAAGGCGAGGTTCGACTCGCCTATCTGCCTTGAACTTCCTTGGGAAGACGATCCTTCCAATGAGTAAGAGGATGTTCTTCCCATTCGCTCAGAACCCCCGATCAGCACCATCCTTGCCTCGGCGGCAGCTCGCCCGATTGATCTAATTGGCAAGGAAGCCACCCTTGTTAGGACTGAAAGTGCAATGTGTCAAGAGAGCACTTACGCTTGCCTATGTTTTGATGAAGACAAAAGACTTAGTGAAAGCTTAAAGACAATTCAACAAATCAACATGCCAAAGATTCAAGAGCTTCATGTCTAAACTAGAGTCTTAGATGTGTCTTACTTATTGAGTCTATGTTAGATAAACCTAAATGCAAATCTCACACAGTCTAAAAACTATCATATCATTTACATGAGACATGCCATCTAGTTTATTATATGTTCATACATTAATCATACATGTTATTTGTGCAATTTAGGCATAACATAAAGGTAAAATATGTATAGTTGATAAGCATGACATATAGGTAGTTTACCAATTAACATCTTAACTGAAAATATACCAGTTAATCGATTAAGTGAAGCTTTAATCGATTAACGTGAAAACAATTTTTAGCAATTTCAACAGATAACTGAAAAATAGATTTCAGTTACTCTTTAACAGCCCATTAATCGCTTAACATGCAACATAATCCATTAACTGGGTACAAAACAGCTTTTCTATATAAACTGTATTTTCAATAGATTTCATATACGATTTTAGATCTTTCATTCACTCAGTTTAGAATTACTAAGTTGCATATTTTCATGTTCAATGTATGTCATATAGGCGGATGGAATTGCATGTGAGATTAGAGTGAGATAGTATTATGCTTAGGATTAACATGCCAACCATTGCATATTATCAAATGTGTTCTTCATTCCTATCTTGTTCTTGTATGATTCTTTCACTACTGTTTAAGATATCTATTAAGGGTATAAAATTACATGTTCTTTATGATTTTCATCTTATACATAGTCATAGTAATTGTGAGATTTGTTTAGGTTTATAGCTTGTTCTTTCTTGTTATATTTGAGCTATTTTAGTGCTTCACATTACTTTGTTTTTTGTATTGTTTGTGTAACAAGGGAAGTCGTCTCTTGGTGTTGTACAATCGAAGAGATCAGAGAGTCTTCACGAAGACTTGGAGGTCTTGAGTTTAGAGCTTACTCTTGGCTGGGGTTGGATTGTAGGAAAAGTTTTCCTAGGCGATTGGGTATGTTCAAGGTCTTGTAATTCAAAGTGTGTATGTAAGATACACTGGCTTCAATTTTAGTGAAGAAAATCTCCTAGATCAGAGGGGAGGACTCGATGTAGTTTTGTAGTGAACCACATAACGAACCAGTATAAAAACCTTTTTGTAGGCTGTTTCTTTCCCTTATCTCTTTACTGTTTTAAGTAGTTTTTAATTGTCTATTGTAGCTGATATTTTGAATATAGTATTACTGCTAAATAAATATCATTTGTGTTCAAATATATCTGCTATATCATTTCTGTATAATCTATAATTGGCTGTGTAATTGAGTCATTCAACAATTGCTAATTTTGTGCGATTTAATCGATTAACTAGGTAATTTTCCAGAATAGGGCTTTGGTGCAAATAGCGGTAAGTGGGAACCGCGACACCTATTCAACCCCCCCCCCCCCTTCTAGGTGTATTTCCCTAACAAGTGGTATCATAGCTAGTACGATGTGCTAGCTCAACCGTATCCGCGTGATCTATTAGGGAAATTAAATGGGTTCCACCAAGCCCTTTGGCGGAGATGGCTCATCCATTAACCGCCCTCCTGTATTCAGTGGCAAAGGATATGCCTAGTGGAAAGTTCGCATGAAAATCTTTATAGAGGCCGTCGACTCGGATATTTGGGAATCCGTAGTCAACGGGCCCTTTGTTCCACAACATTTAGTGGACGATGAACCGAAAGAAAAACCGAAAAGTCTATGGACTGATGATGAACGCAAAAAGGTTCAGTACAACATAAACGTCATCACATTGGCCCTATCTTATGATGAGTTCTTTCGTGTTTCGCATTGCCAAAATGCTAAAGAAATATGGGACACTTTACAAGTGACTCACGAAGGCACTCGCAAAGTCAAGCGTTCCAAGCTGAATGCCCTGACACATGAATATGAGTTATTTCGTATGTTACCAAATGAATATGTTGGTGATATGAAAAAACATTTTACTCATATAGTTAACCATTTAACAAAGGAGAGCTTACTAACAAAGGTTTACGCTGTCTTGACAGGAGATGGCAACCAAAAGTAACAACTATTATGGAATCAAAGGATCTTGACTCCATGCCTTTGGCGACATTGTTCGGAAAACTTCAAGAGCACGAAATAGAGCTTGGACGCCTGACTATGCACGAAGAATCAAATCACAAAAAGAAAAGTATATCTCTCAAGGCAACAATGTCTCAATCCACAAAAGAGAGAGAATAAGATGAATCTGATTCAGATGTAGACGAAGAAACTTTGAGCCTTCTCGTACACAAATTCGGGAAATCTAAAGAAAGGAGGTTTCAAACATTTCCAGAAGAAAGAAGCGCGGGAGTCGACCAGAAAAGGCAAGAATAAAGAGCGCTTCACTTGCCACGAATGTGGTAAGCCATGACATATGAGGTTCCAATGTCCTACTTACCTCAAGAAGGTTGATTCAGATAAGAGCACTCCTCGGGACTTCAAATCGAAGAAAGATTTCATAGTATGGGATGTACCAGAGGAGGACAAGACATCCAACACCTCAGATGAAGAGGAAACAGCAAAGCTATGCTTAATGACGAGAACAGATGATGTCTGTTCTCAAATTTAAAAGAGGCAAATAGAAAGGTATATTCTGATACCTTATCTACTTCATCTGATGATTCTCTTTTTTTATGAGGACTTGTATAATGCGTATGTCGAATTGCATGATAAGTTAATGAAATTAGTTAGGAGTAATTCCGATAGGAAAAGAGTAATCCTGCTAAATGAACAAAAAATAGGTTCATTACAAAAAAAAATTAGATGAACTAAAATTGGAAAATGAAACATTAGTTTTGATCTATTCTTGTAATGCATGCAATTGCTGTGATAATAATTTATGTCAACCAACTGTCTGTGATTCTTGCGATGATTTGAAAAATGACAATTTGAGATTAAAGGAAAAACTCACAAAAAGTCGAAACATGTTAGATACTATGCTTTGTAAAACCAGGAATGTTAGTGACCATACCGGGCTAGGATATATTCCCTCTATGTGTAGGAGAAGACCATATAAGAGACCTATTAATCGATTGAATAAGAAAAAATTTAATAAAAAGGTTCCTACATGCTTTTATTGTGGCGCTCATGGCCACACTTCCTACTCCTATTATATTAGAAAATATGGTATACCTAGTGGCGTGTATGTATGGATGAAAAATGGAGATAACTCCCTAGTTACTAACAGAAAAGGACCCAACATAACTTGGGTACCTAAAAAAGGCAAGTGATCTATGTTTTGTAGGTATGTCTTCGAGCACATGGATAACATTGATATCTTGATAGTGGATGCTCGAGACATATGACGGGTGATAGATCAAAATTCCTAGATCTATCCTTGCAAGAAAAAGGGTTTGTCACTTATGGAGACAACAACAAGGGAAGATACTTGGCACCAGAACAATTGGCAACTCAAATCAGGATGTGATCGAAAATGTTTTATACGTTGAAGGTCTGGAACATAAACTCTTGAGTATCAGCCAACTATGCGATAAAGGTAACCGTGTAACTTTTGATTTTGAGTGTTGTATTATTCGTGACTATATATCTAATAAAGTTAAGTTTGTAGGATATCGTATAAATAATATCTATATGGTTAATCTGGAGGATGTCACTACTCTATTTTCAAAAATGTTACTATATGCTTCGCATGATTAATGTCTTATATGCTTCAAAATGTATACTTGTTATGAATGCATTATATTCCTATTATGACTCATGATCTTGTGTGACAAGCTGAAAATGTATATGTGAGTAAAAACTGCTTGATAAATGTTAGAAATATTTGCATGCTTTTAAAACCCAAAAACCTCTTGATTATGCATATCTCATATTAGTGGAGCTTCTCCATATGGACTTGTTTGGACCATCAAAGGTTATGAGTTTTGGTGGTAGCTTTTATGCTTTAGTGATCGTTGACGATTTCTCTAGGTTTACATTGACATTATTTCTCTCGTCCAAGAGTGATGCCTTTAAGTCCTTCAAAAACCTTGCCAAGCAAATCTAAAACCAGTTTAATCATAAGATAGTATATATTTGATCCGATCATGGTGGTGGTGGTGAATTTGAAAACCATTTATTTGATAAATTTTATAATAAATATGGTATTATGCATCAATATTCGGTCCCTCGTACCCCTCAACAAAATGGAGTTGTTGAGAGGAAGAATCGAGTCTTAGAGGACCTTGCTAGAACCATGCTAAATGAAAGCAAGGTTCCTAAATATTTTTGGGCTGATGTAGTGCATACAACTTGCTATGTTATTAATCGTATACTCTTGAGACCTACTTTTTCAAACACTCCATATGAACTTTTAAAAGGCCGTAGACCTAATATTTCTTATTTTCATGCTTTTGGTTGTAAATGCTTTATATTAAACAATGGAAAAAGAGCTTTAAGTAAATTTGATTCAAAAGCTGACGAGGGTATATTTTTGGGGTATTCATTGCATAGTAAAGCTTATCGAGTCTTTAATAAATATTCAATACAAGTAGAAGAGTCTGTGCATGTCCATTTTGACGAATCTTCTCCAAAAGAGAAGATGAAGGTATTTTATGATGGTGTTGTAGGTGCTTTGGAAGAAGCATACTCTAAGGACATGGACCATGACAAAGAAGCAGAAGTAGAGCAAACTATACAAGATGAGCATCAGGACTTGCCAATTGCGTGGAAGACCAAGAAGGATCATCCACTCGACAAAGTGATAGGTGATATAACTACGGGGGTGGTAACCTGTAGCTCTTTACGTAACTTTTGTAACTTTGTTGCTTTTGTATCTTAAATCGAGCCTAAGACCATCGATGAG
>NC_032009.1:11076744-11078148 GCF_001865875.1 Lupinus angustifolius | reverse complement strand
CTATGCAAGAAGAGCTAAACCAGTTCGAGCGTAATAATGTATGAGACTTGGTTCCTAAGCCTAAAGAACATCCAGTAATTGGTACTAGATGAGTCTTTCGTAATAAATTGGATGAATCTGGCTTGATAATCATAAATAAAGCTCGCTTAGTGGCCAAAGGCTACAACCAGGAGGAGGGCATCGATTATGATGAGACCTACGTTTCTATATCCAGATTAGAAGCCATAATGATGTTTTTATCCTTTGCATCAATTATGAACTTCAAGCTCTTTCAAATGGATGTCAAGAGCACCTTCTTGAATGGCTACATGCAAGAGGAGGTATATGTAGATCAACCTCCCGACCTTGAAAATTTTAAGTATCCGAACCATGTATATAAGCTCAAAAAGGCCATTTATGGCATGAAACAAGCTCCCAGAGCTTGGTATGATAGATTGAGCTCTTTCCTCTTGGAAAAAGGGTTCATGAGGGGTATGGTTGATCCTATCCTCTTTATTCATAGATTAGATAATCATGTGCTTTTAGTTCAAATATATGTTGATGATATAATCTTCGGATCTACTAATGACATTCTATGTAAAGAAATTTCTGAGTTGATGTAGGGTGAATTTGAGATGTCGATGATGGGTGAGCTGACCTTCTTTCTTAGACTTCATATCAAACAAATGGAAATCAACATCTTCATTCATCAATCGAAATATGGAAAAGTGTAAAGAGGGTTCAACACCTATGGCATCCGTATGCTATCTAGATAAAGATGAAAAGGGAAGAGCAATCGAGGTAACTAAATATCGTGGAATCAGCGGCTCATTATTGTATTTAACTACGAGTCGCCTCAATATTATGTTTAGTGTCTGTATGTGTGCTAGATTTCAAGCTTTGCCTAAAGATTCACATTATACTGCTGTAAAACGAATTATGAGATATTTAAAATGAACAACTAATATGAGATTATGGTATTCTAGAGATGCCTCATTATCCTTGGTAGGGTATTCCGATTCCGATTTTGCGGGATGTAAGTTGGATCGGAAAAGCACTAGTGGGACTTGTCATTTACTTGGTAGTTCCTTAGTTGCATGACACAGTAAAATGCAAGCATGTGTTGCTTTGTCCACCGTCAAAGCGGAATATATTGTCGCTGGTGTGTGTTGCGCTCATATCCTTTGGATAAAGAAGCAACTTAAGGACTTTGGACTTAACCTAGAAAAGATTCCTATAAAATGTGATATTACAAGTGCCATAAACCTTTCCAAGAATCCCGTTTTGCATTCTAGAACCAAGCATATTGAAATTAGACATCATTTCTTGCGTGACCATGTACAAAAAGGCGATTGTATGCAAGAATTTGTTGAAACATCTAAACAATTGACTGATATTTTCACCAAGCCTCTCTCACGAGATACC
>NC_032009.1:11073805-11076644 GCF_001865875.1 Lupinus angustifolius | reverse complement strand
TTATTATATGCTTCGCATGATTAATATCTTCTATGCTTCAAAATGTATACTTGTTATGAATGCATTATATTCCTATTATGACTCATGATCTTGTGTGACAAGCTGAAAATGTATATGTGATTGAGTAAAAACGGCTTGATAAAAGTTAGAAATTTTTGCATTCTTTTAAAACCCAAAAACCTCTTGATTATGCAAATCTGATGTTAGTTAATCGATTAACTATCCTTCTTAATCTACTAAAATGAGTTTCAGTAGCAAACATTTCAATTTTCACTAAATTTAATCGATTAATATTCATTTTAATCGATTACCTGGGCTCATTTTTATGAAAACCTATAATTTTTACACTGCTTAATCGATTAAATACAACACTTAATTGACTAATGACAGCATATATATTAGAACCAGAAGCGTTTTTGTCACCTTTTTCAAACTCTCTCTTCCTCATTTTCTCTGAAAATCTCAAATGCAAATAGCAAATTCGAAATCTTAGCTTAATAGAAGTATTAAACCTCACCTTTACCCATTTGTGCACCTCAATTCATCCAATCCGTTTCTCTATTTCCCAAGAAATCCCATTCCCAATTCCAAAACCCTAAGCTCTAGGTTCCCTCCCTTATCCTCATTCTCCTCTCATTACTCACGATTTTAATCAACAATGGAAAGAGGACGTTTGAAGAGGTTCAAGACAACTGCTCAACACACTCGTAGGCCTCCTAATGCTTCATCTTCAAATCCGAATGTGAGGCACGGCCGTGGAGATCCCTACTACTCACTCATAGTTCAGGAGACCCGGTTGTCCAAATTTCTGGGAAGGAAACCCACCTACATAAGGTATGTTGATCTTACCTGGATGGCAGCACAAAATTTTGAATTTCCGCAAGGTATGCAGGCTCAAGAAGTTGTACTGTTTTTGGAATTAATGGGTAATCTGTACCCCGCTTTGATTAGGGAATTTTATGCTAACTTTCGTTATAAGGATAGTAGATATTGGTCTATGATTTCGGGAAATCTGTTTGAGATGGATAGTAGCATTTTTTTATGAATGTGGGTGGCTTATCCACTACTGGTGTTAGCCTAGGTGATTGTGAATGGCTTGTTGATTTCGATGCTTATGAGGTATATAAATCATGTCTGAGAGGTCCCCATCTATATGTCCAATAGAAATGACTAAAGCTGGTTCCTTATCGGTAGAGAATGGATTGCTTCACTATTTGATTGCGTACATCTTGATTTAGAGGAACACTAATCACACCCAACCTACTATTAATGATCTACAATTTATGTATGTTGTGAAGAAGAATAAAATGGTTAATTGGCCTGAAGAAATTCTGAAGGTCACGTATAATGTCTCTACATCACAATCCAAATTGCTATCCTACAGTATCTTCATATCGAGAATATTAACTATCTACATATTGACGTATCTGACACCGTCGTCATAGAGACTTCTGACAAAGATCACCTTGTTGGTGAACGCCTTATCCACAAAATGGGTATCTACAAGTATGGAAGTACTTGGCAATACCAGGAAGATTTTACTACTGTGGATTTGGAGCTATCTGATGATGAGGATCAGGTTGGTAGAAATCAGCCTAATGCAAAAACTCAGGGGGAGCCATTTGGAACTGCGCCGCCGGAATCATGCTTTGGATTAGCTCAGTTGGATGCCATGGAGCAAAGGCTGAACAACAGGATGGACTTACACTTTCAGTCTTTAAAGGAATCCTACCATACTGATTTGGAACAATTTGAGGAGCGTCAGGTTGCTTACATCGATAACCACTATCAGGCTATGAGGAGCCTTGTCTAGAACACTACTGAGGCACATAATGCGGGGTTTTGTGCAGAGTTTAAGAAGCTGAGATTCCTCATCCAGGGTGATAGTAGTCTGACCGTGTCTGATGACAGTGATCCTCCTCCACATCCCTAGATTAGAAGGCCTTAGATCTTAGATTGTCATAGGTTTAGTCCTTCTATATGGCTAATTTTTAGGATTTATGTTGCTTCGTAATTTCGAGACATATTTTCTCTTTGCTTTTTGGATTGTAACTTTAACTATCTACTATTGCTGCAAATTTATGACTTGATATGCATGCCATTTGAACTTAAATCGTTCCTATTGTGGTTTCATTTTGCTTATATATGTCAAATATTGCATGATTGCATGTTTAATGGTTCTTGATCATGTTTGGTTATATGTATATCTTACATTTGATTTAGCCTACTGTTTGAATGCTATAATATAAATACTTGATCATTCCATGCTTGATTGGTTAGCATAATTGGTTCATGTATAACCCTCCATGCCATTAAATTTGTCATATTGCTGTATTATGTTGGTTTAATCGATTAACTTGCTGTTTTAATTGATTAAATGGTGGTAAATTTGTGCACTTGTTCAATTCTTTCATCAACTGGTTAATTAATTACATTCCCAACATTAATTGATTAATTACAGTTTGAGTTCACTTCATATCTCTTCTTACTTTTGACCAAAATTTCATTTAGTTTATCTTTTTTGTTTTGTTGTTTAATGTGTGCAGGTTGTTGAGTTTGTCATCATTAAAAGGGGGAGATTGAAAGTGCAATGTGTCCAGAGAGCACTTAAGCATGCCTATGTTTTGATGAAGACAAAGGACTTAGTGAAAGCTTAAAGACAACTCAACAAATCAACATGCCAAAGATTCAAGAGCTTCATGTCTAAACTAGAGTCTTAGACGTGTCTTAGTTATTGAGTCTAGGTTAGATAAACCTAAATACAAGTCTCACACAGTCTAAAAACTATCATATCATTTACATGAGACATGACATCTAGTTTATTATATGTTCATGCATT
>NC_032009.1:11073464-11073705 GCF_001865875.1 Lupinus angustifolius | reverse complement strand
TATATGTAGTTTACCAATTAACATCTTAACTGAAAATAAGCCAGTTAATCGATTCAGTGAAGCTTTAATCAATTAACGTGAAAAAAGTTTTTAACAGTTTCAACAGATAACTGAAAAATAGATTTCAGTTACTCTCTAACATCCCATTAACCGATTAACAGGCAACATAATCTATTAACTGGGTGCAAAACAACTTTTCTATATAAACTGTATTTTCAACAGATTTCATATACGATTTTAG
>NC_032009.1:11056130-11073364 GCF_001865875.1 Lupinus angustifolius | reverse complement strand
ATCAAATGTGTTCATCATCCTATCTTGTTCTTGCATGATTTTTTCATTACTATTTAGAGATTTCTTAAGGGTAGAAATTACATGTTCTTCATGATTCTGATCTTATACATATTCATAGTAATTGTGAGATTTGTATAGGGTTTATAACTTGTTCTTTTTCGTAATATTTGAGCTATTTTGTGCTTCACATTACTCAGTTTTTGTGTAACAAGGGAAGTTGTCTCTTGGTGTCGTACCACCAACGAGATCAGAGAGTCTTCACCAAGACTTGGAGGTCTTGAGTTTAGAACATACTCTTGGATGGGGCTGGATCGTAGGAAAGGTTTTCCTAGGCGGTTGGGTAAGGTCAAACCAAGGTAGAGGTTTTGGAAACTCAAGAAGGTAGCGTTCAAGGTCTTGTAATTGGAAGTGTGTATGTAAGATACATTGACTTTAATTTTAGTGAAGAAAATCTCCCAGTTCAGAGGGGAGGACCGGGTATAGTTTTGCAGTAGACCGCAAAACGAACCAGTATAAAAACCTTGTCGCAGCCTGTTTCTTTCCCTTATCTCTTTACTGTTTTAAGTAGTTTTTAATTGCCTATTGTAGCTGATATTTTGAATATAGTATTATTGCCAAATAAATATCATTTGTGTTCAAATACATATGCTATATCATTTCTGTATAATATGTAATTGGCTATGTAATTAAGTCATTCAGCAACTGCTAATTCTGTGTGATAGCTTTAATCGATTAACTAGGTAATTTTCCAGAATAAGGCTTTGGTGCAAATAACGGTAAGTGGGAACCGCGATACCTATTCAACCTCTCCCTTGTAGGTGTATTCTGTCACTGATACCTAACAAGGACCCCAATCGCCAGTTTTGAGGAGCCAAGAAGGGAATGGCCCCTAGCACCAGCACATGGAAGACTCCCGCTAAGCAATCCTACCTTGATAAGATCCCAAGGGCGATCTAGACCGGGTTGCTTAACCCGAGAGTGATGGAGACCATGGAGTGCAAGGCGATGGCGGAGCTGCTGAGAAAAGTCCGGGAAGCCAAAGTTTTGATTGCCTTCGTGGCTAAGTACTTCAATGGTGAGGGGGTACTAGACACCCGAGTCGTGGAGGAGGCTCAGGCCAAGCTTCGGGAGCAACATTCGGTTGAGCTGCATAAGATGGAGAAGAAATATGTAGAAGTCCTAAAGGGTCTAGAGGGGGAGAATATTGCAGCTAGTGAACAACTATCTACAATGTCGCTCCAACTCAAGGATGCCCGAGAAGAGGCCTTGCAGGCTTAGGAAAACATGGGGGCCACCCAAAGGGAGCTAGGTGCCTTGGGTGACCGCTTAGGGCGAGTTGAGGAAGAGAGGCGACAACTTGGGGCCAAATTGAGGCTATCGGAGGAGCGGGAGGAATAAGCTAGGGTGGTTATTACCTAGTTGACCGATGAGCTGGCTCAATTGAGGGCGTCCTATATGAATTTGGAGGATGAGGCCGTCGCGGCGGCTAACACGGAGTGGGGCAATGCATTTGCCTAGATCCACTTAGTTCTCCCAAAGGCGGATTGGTCTTGGACGAGGATAGATGCTTGGGTTACTCCTGAAGGGGAGCTTGTCGCTGGCGAGGATGAGGGCCTAGTGAAGCTTCCTGTTCCGACTAGGGGTAGTGGGGGTCCTAGTTGAATTTTTTCCTCTGCTTCTGATGTAACTGGTTGGATTATATTCGACCCTCCTTTATGAATGAAATGTCTATTTTCTATCTTGTATTTCCCAGATCTTATAATATTATATTGTCTTCATTAACTGGAGGTAATAGAACATAATAACAATAAACGGGGTCGTCCAAAGTAGACCGAGTAAGGCCCAAGTAGCTAACACCCAAACTTCCACAAAGGAATCAAATAAAGGTTGAATGATTGATGTCTATCCAAACTTCCACAAATGAACCGAATGACCATACTGAATAACGCGTAAGAGATGACTTGTATGAATTTAAACAAATGAACCGAATAATCAGACTGGATAACTCATAAGTGATGACTGTTCAGATTTTCACAAATGAATCGAATAATCACATCGAATAATTCACAAGTGATGATTGTTTGGATTTCCACGAATGAATCAAAAAATCTGATTGAATAATTCGTAAGTGGCGACTGCCCAAATTGCTTGTTAATGGATTTAGATAAATTGATATGGCACTCGTCCGTCTGTATTTAAATGAGATGGACTAAGTAAGTCGTAAATAAATGATGTCCTAGTGTATATTATGTGAGATCAAGGTATAGACCGTCTTCAGATTTGGACAGCCATAAAAATTCACGGGAAATTCGTCCTCGCTTGGGTTTTATGTTCAGGCTGTCATCAAAGGGGAACGGACCGACGCCTTTGAGGAACGAATGATTGGAGACCAAGGGTACTTGGTGCTCGCTTGGGTTTTAAGTTCAGGCTGCCGTCAAAGGGGGACAGATCCATGTCTTTGAGAGGTGAATGATTAGAGACCAATAGGACTTGGTCCTCGTTTGGGTTTTAAGTTCAAGCCACCATCAAAGGGGGACATGCCCACACCTTCGAGGGGTTAATGATTGAAGACCAATGAGATTTATTCCTCGCTTGGGTTTTGAGTTCAGGTTGCCGTCAAAGGGGGACAGGCCCACCTTTGAGGGGTGCATGATTAGAGACCAAGGGGACTTGGTCCTCGCTTGGGTATTAAGTTTAGGTTGTCGTCAAAGGCGGACTGGCCCACGCCTTTGAGGGGTGAATGATTGGAGACCAAGATGACTTGGTCCTTTCTTGGGTTTTAAGTTCATGGGACCATCAAAGGGGGACGGGCTCACGCATTTGAGGGGTGAATTATTGGAGACCAAGGGCCTACCATGAAACATCTGAGTAACACCTCATTAACATATAAGTTGTACTAGGTTACATGAGTTGTCTATTTTCAAACAGACCGACATATATAATTTAAATACTTTAAGCAAAAAATTGCCACAAGTTCATTGCGTTCCAAGTGCGGGGGATCTTCCTTCTTGCCAAGTTTTCCAATTTGTAGGCCTCTTTACCGACCTTGTCTGTTACCGAATAAGGTCCTAGCTTCCTTTTGGCTTGTCCAATATCTGCTTTTCGGAGTACCAGACTGTCGGTTTTAAAGTCTCTAGGGACCATAGTAGCATTGTATGTATCGCTGGTACGTCTCTTGATGGCGGTTTCTCTAATCCAGGCCTAGTCCTTTTTGTCTATCCAGCCCAGATTGTGCCTTAAGATAGTTGAGTTGGCAGCTTCTTCAAATAGCAACATTCGCCAAGTGGGTTCGCCGATTTCTACCGGGATCATAACCTTAGCCCCAAAGGTGAGGTTGAATGGTGACTTCGCGGTGGTAGAATGAGGAGTAGTACGATAGGCCCAAAGGCCGTGATGCAGGTGTTCAAGCCAAGTTCATTTTGCCTCCTCTAACCTCTTCTTTATTCCTCTTAGGAAGACCTTATTAGCCGCCTCTGCCCGCCCATTAGTCTGAGGATGCTCGACTGATGTAAAATGTTGCTTGATGTGCAAGCTTAGCAACATCTCTCCGAACTTTCGATCTGAAAATTGTGTTCCATTATCTATGACAATTATGGCTGGTACCCCGAACCGTATGATAATGTTTCTCTAAGTAAACTTCTGGATGTTGGCTGATGTGATAGTGGATAAGGCTTCGGCTTCGGTCCATTTAGTGAAATAGACCACCACCACTATCAGGAACTTGAGTTGCCCAAATGTCGGTGGGAAGAGGCCCAATATATCCATTCCCCATCAGTAGAATGCCCAAGGAGTCATAGTAGTCGTCAACTCTTCAAGTGGGGCTTTCTGAAGGTCGACAATCAACCGGCAGGATACACACTTCTTGGTCAGGTCAGAGGCATCCTTTTCTATGGTCGGCCAGTAATATCCTGCTCGAAGTACTTTCTTGGATAGAGATGTTGTGCAAAGATGGTGGCCATAGTTGCCTTCATGGATTTCTTGGAGGATGTACCATGCTCTATCATGGCCGAGGCATTGAAGTATTGGAGCAGAAAAGCCCCGACAATACAAATAACCTTGCATTATCGTGAAACATGAACTATGTCGAAGAAATCTCTATTTTTCTTTTTGGTCAGTGGGAAGGTCGCCATACAGTACGTATTTGATGATGGGACCAGTCTAGTCGTTTTGGATAGATATATGTTCAACTTCCATGACACTAGGCCTCAAAGTTGTCCCTAGAACCACCAACATGTTATTGCCCGAACGTTTTGTACTAGCCAGCTTGGATAAGACATCTGCTTGAACATTCTACTCCCCAGGGACATGTTGGATGGAGGCTTCTTCAAACTTAGTCATCAATTATTTAACCTTTTCCAAGTATTTTCCTAACAGTGTGTCTTTTGTTTGCTATGCGCCTATTATATGTGAGACGGCTAATTGAGAATCGCTGCACATAGCTTCCTTTTCTGCGCCGACCTCCCGGACTAACTATAAACCAACTATGCAGGCTTCTTACTCGGCTTGGTTGGTTGATGTAGAAAAGGTGAAGGTCAATGAGTGCTCAATGGTCACACCATGTCCATTATCCTATAAGATACCAGATAAACTTCCTTGGGGATTGGAAGACCCGTCCACATAAATCGTCCATGTCTGACTAGAGTTATCTGGTTGGGCAGTCAGCTCGACGATGAAATCTGATAAGACTTGACTCTTGATGGTAGTCCTGGGTTTATACCAGATGTCAAACTATGAGAGCTCAATGGACCATGAGATCATTCGTCCAGTCAGCTCCATTTTATGCAAGATTTGTTGAAAAGGCTGAATTGTTATGAGCACCATAGGGTGGGACTGAAAGTATTGTCGTAGCCGTCTTGCTGCTACTAAGAGGGTGTAGGCGAGCTTTTCCACTTTTGACATCTGAGCTCGGAATCCTGCAAAGCTTTGTTTGTGAATTAACCAGATTTTGACCTTCTTCATTTTCTATGACCAGGGCGGTTTCTACGACTTCATTAGTTACTTCCAGGTAGACATACATTGTTTCAGTAGGTTCTGGCTTGCAGAGCACTAGGGGAGTGGCCAAATACCGTTTAAAAATCTAGAAGGCTCTCTCACAATCACCTGACCAGTCAAATGTTTTGCTTTTCTTGAGAATTTGAAAGAGTGGGATAGAATTCTTGGCCATTCAACTACTGAACCTCTTTGACTGAGTGAGGGCTTCAGATATCTATAACAACTTGACATTTCGCCGAATTTGCCTCTGTACCTCGACCTGTTAGCAATAACCAAAGAAACTTTCCGGCCTCAACCCCAAAAGTAAATTTTTCCGGGTTGAGGCGCATGTTGAATTTACGTAACCGCCTGAAGATGGCTTCCAAAATAGAGACATGATCTTCTGTCGGTAGACTTTTAGAAATCATATCATCCATGTAGAACTCCATATTATTCCCGCTATGATCCTCAAAAACACTATTTATCATCCTCTAATATGTAGCCCATGTTTATTTAACCCAAAAGGCATGACAGTGAAGCAATACGCAGCCTTAGGTGTGACGAAAGCAGTTTTATCTTGATCTGGTGGGTACATAAGTATTTGATTGTATCTCGAGTAGGCATTCATGAATGACAAATATTGATAACCAAAGGAGTTGTCCACTAATTGGTCAATGATTGGTAGGGGATATGGATCTTTGGGGAATTATTTGCTGAGGTTCGTGTAGTCTACTCACATCCGCCATTTCCCTGATGGTTTCTTGATTAGTACCACATTGGATAGTCAATAGTCAAGTGATATAAGTAAGATAAAATCGGCTTCTAGGAGTTCAAAGATTTTACGAGTAACCTCAGTTATTCTTTCGGTGTCCATTTTCCTCATCTTATGGGCTATTGGCTTTGCCCCCGGGTGTGTGGTTAATGGTTACAAATGGTTGAGGGGTCAATTCCCGACATATCTACAGCTGACCAAGCAAAATGATATTTGTTGGTCTCCAAAAATTTAATCAACCTCGACCTTTGAGCTTCGGTGAGGGTGTTACCAATGTATACCAAATTGTCCTGTGTTGGCGCAAGTTGTTACGAAGTTTTTTCACCTTCGGGTTGAGGTCGGAATTCACCTTCTCCTGTTCTGGCAGCTAACTCAACCTGGTCTACACCCATTTGTCTTTTCATTGGAGGTGGCGTTCTTTTTGACATTTGACTTGGGCGAAGGCTCCTCTGGTAACAGCTTCTGGTGCTATGTTGGTCTCCCTTTACCATGCATACCAGGAGATTAGATGAGAGGAATTTCACGCACAAGTGTGGTGTGAAGACCACTGCTTCAAGACGGTCTAATGTTGGTCGGCCTAGAATAGCATTGTAGGCAAAATTACAATCATTGGGAAAAAAATTGCCTAGATTGTCTAGGTTAAGGGCTACTCCTCAATGGTGAGCTAGATGTTCATATACCTATGAGGGGTGATGCCTTCCTTGCATGGTGAAGCCGACCAGTTGGTCGTCATAAGGTAAGAAATCTTTATCCCTCAGTTCCATTTTGACAAATAAGTCATGTAATATAATATTCACCAAATTACCTTGATTGACGAAAAGTCTTCCGACCTTCTTGTTATTCATCTTGACGGTGATGACGAGGGGATCATCATGATCGTGGATGACACCTTCATAATCATGATCGTTGAAGGAGATCGAGGGTGCTACCCTGTTTTCATATTGTTGGTGAGGATTCTAGATTGTTGTCTGCATAACCTCCCCAACATATCTTCTCAGTTGCTCTGGAAGTGCCCCATGTGGCAAATCCTCCTGATATGGTATTAATGTCCATCAGACACCTTTGTCGCCGGTTACTGACACAATACCTATCACCTCGATTCGTGTTCGGAGGACGCTCCTATTGATTATTTTGGGGTTGAGCGTCTACTACAAGGACTAGGTCGATATGACGGTGGCGATCGACCCTGTCGGGCTGCCCTGACAATAAAATATTGTAAATGACCAGTGATAGAATCCTTTATGATGGGATTCTGATTTTTGCTTTTGATCATTCTTGAATGTAAGTCCTTTTGAGTAATTGAAACTTTATTATGGTGTTTGTGTGGTATTTTTGGCTGAGAGGGTTAGATGGTTGGAGTGAGTATTTTCTTTGGTGATTTATGGTTTATCTGGCCATGTGGGTAGGATTTTGAGTAAGGGTGAGTAGGTTATTTGGAAAGGTGTTTTGGCCGTGGGTTGTGATGTTGGTGAGGGATGTGTTTGGTTTTGTTTGGATAATGTTTAGGATGAGTAATTAGGTGGTGTTTGGTTGTTTATGGCTGTGGGTTGTTTGATGGTTAAAAGGATAAAAGAAAGTGGAGTAGGTAGGAAGATGAAGGGGCCACAAGCTTGGATGCTTGATAAGCCTAAGGAATTTCACCATAAAGAAGAGAACCTTGATAAGAAATGACCTTGGTTCAACCAAGAAACTAGGAGAAAACTCAACTAGCAAAGGAATATTTTCCAAGTAAAATCTGAATTGTCTTATTCCGATAACCAAGCCAAGTACAATTAGCCATGTGACTTTTCGGCCAAGCAATGTTTCCCATGTGAATAAAGAGTAGTAAAGTACATTGAATATTTTCCTAATTCTATTCCCCGTGTGTTTTCGGTTTGTGAAAGAATTTGAAATGAGAGGTATATTGATTGCTTTCCTTAATCTAATTCTCATGTGCTCTTTTCGGTTGAGGTAAGAGTTTGAATTTGAAAATGAATCTTCATAGAGTGAGTGTCCAAAATCGGATTTGAAGGCTTTGGAGTGAAATAAGGAAACAAATAATTTGTCTTCGTTGCCTTCCTTATGAATTGCCTCGTGTGCTTCTCTTGAGGATCACGCCCGACACATGCTAATTATGAATAAAAAAGATATTGATGGATTCCAATCTGAGTTGAAGGCTTTGGAATAAGTAAGGAAATAAGTAATGTGTCTTCATGCCTTTCCATACGACTTGCCTTTCCATACGACTTGCCTTGTGTGATTCCCTTGATGATTACGCCCAACACATGTTAATTTGAACAATTAGCCATGTGACTTTTCGGCCAAGCAATGTTTCCCATGTGAATAAAGAGTAGTAAAGTACATTGAATATTTTCCTAATTCTATTCCCCGTGTGTTTTCGGTTTGTGAAAGAATTTGAAATGAGAGGTATATTGATTGCTTTCCTTAATCTAATTCTCATGTGCTCTTTTCGGTTGAGGTAAGAGTTTGAATTTGAAAATGAATCTTCATAGAGTGAGTGTCCAAAATCGGATTTGAAGGCTTTGGAGTGAAATAAGGAAACAAATAATTTGTCTTCGTTGCCTTCCTTATGAATTGCCTCGTGTGCTTCTCTTGAGGATCACGCCCGACACATGCTAATTATGAATAAAAAAGATATTGATGGATTCCAATCTGAGTTGAAGGCTTTGGAATAAGTAAGGAAATAAGTAATGTGTCTTCATGCCTTTCCATACGACTTGCCTTTCCATACGACTTGCCTTGTGTGATTCCCTTGATGATTACGCCCAACACATGTTAATTTGAACAAATAAGGTATTGATGGGTTTCCATTCAGAGTTGAATCTTTAAGGAAAGTTTTGCCTTGGTCCTTTGTTGTAATTCACACGCCTACCTTGATTAGGAAATAAATTTCATTGCTTGATTGTTATAGATTGTTGCCATATGGGGCTCCACATGTGCTCTGCAAATTAGGCAAGAATTCATTGAGACTTTATGGTCTTCAAGGGGGTGATCTCACGACTCAACCAACAAGGAAACTATTTCCATGATTTGCACGTGCCTTCCAAGAAAGGAATGCCTCATGCTCCCTTTAATCACATGCTCTGTACCTGGATTACATGGGTCTTAATGCAATTTATTACAACTATAAGTTCAACCACTTAAAGCTCAAAAAGGTAAATAGTAATTGTTCTTTCAAATAAGGAAGGAAAATAATTCCTAGACTACATGTGGGCATGATAATCCCCACTTATTAAATGGAACACCCACACGCCTCAAATAGTCCCTCCTTGGTCGTGGCCAACTTGGGTTACTTCTATGAAAATGGTTCAATGTATGGGCATGGTCTCTTCGATAGGCTTTGTTGATTTAGCCACTTCCTCCACTAATAGGTTGAGAGTTTAGTGTGTTTTCTTGGTTCTGGACCGGGTCATGGGCCCTCCTAGCCCACTTAGCTCCTCTTCATTGATGGGCCTTGGTGGGTTCATATCATCCCCTCCTTCTTGGAGTGAATTCAACCTCGAATCAAAGTCTTAATCACCTGCATCAAAAAGAGAAAGGTCAGCAACATTAAATGTGACACTAATATTACCATACTCACCTTGCAGATCCAGTTTGTAGGCATTGTTGTTGATTCTCTCCATTACACGAAATGGGTCATCTCCCCTATCTTGGAGTTTGAATTTCCTTTGTGCAGGAAACCTCTCTTTCCTCATTTAAACCCAGACTAGGTCTCCGGGCTCAAAGATCACCTCCTTTTGCCCCTTATTGGCTTGTTTAGCATATCCTTCTGTCTTTTGCTCTATTTGGGCCTTGACCCGCTCATGTAGCTTTTTCACGTAGTCCGCCTTAGACTTACCATATTTATGCTGTAAGACAAAAGAGTTAGGCACATGTAATAAATCAAGAAGGGTTAGTGGTTGGAATCCATAAACTATCTCAAATGGAGACATTTTCGTGGTACTTTGAATGGCCCTATTTTAAGCAAATTCAACGTCGGGCAGGCACTCTTCCCTTCTCTTTATATTCCTTTTTATGATTGTCCTCAAAAGGGTAGAAAAGTTCTATTAACAACTTCAGTTTGACCATCTGTTTGGGGATGACACATGGTGAAAAATAGGAGTTTAGTCTCAAGCTTCCCCCACAAAGTCCTCCAGAAATGACTAAGGAACTTAGTGTCCCTGTCACTCACAATACTGCGTGGTAGACCATGTAGTCTCACCACTTCTTTAAAGAACAAGTCAGCAAAATGAGTTGCATCATCAATTTTTTTTACAGGTATGAAATGTGTCATTTTTTAAAAAAGATCTACTACGACAGAAATTGAGTCTTTTCCATTTTTAGATCGTGGCAAAGCAACCATAAAGTCCAAGGATAACTCTATCCACGGGTGATCAGGTATGGGCAATGGAGTATAAAGCCCATGAGGCTTGCTTTTAGATTTGGCCAGCTTGCAAACAATGCAATTCTCACAGTGCCTTTGCACATCTCGCCTCATGTGAGGCCAGTAGAAATGTTCTTGCAACATGTCTAGGATCTTTTGGACTCCAAAGTAGCCATTAGGCCCCTTCATGAGACTCCTTAACAAGCAAGTCTCTAATGGATACTTTAGGCATAGATAAACGATTTTCTTTAAATAAGTATCCATCTTTTCTATAGTATCCATTAACAACAACATTTTCACATTTATTATACATATCAACAAATTCATCATCATTAATATACAAATCTTTGATTAATTCAAATCCCAACAGTTTTGTTTCAAGAGTAGAAAGCAAAGTACGCCTTCTTGATAGAGCATCAACCACAGTATTGGCTTTTCCCTTCTTATGTTTTATGACATAAGGGAAATGCTCTAGGAATTCAACTCACTTAGCATGTCTTTTATTGAGCTTACCTTGTCCCTTTAAGTACTTGAGTAACTCATGGTCACTATGTATCACAAACTCCTTGGACAGGAGGTAATGCTGCCAAGTTTATAGTGCACTTACCAAGGCATACAGTTCCTTATCATAGGTGGAATAATTCAACATTTGGCCACCTAGTTTCTCACTGAAATAAGCTATTGGATGTCCTTCCTGCATTAAAACAGCTCCAATTCTCACATTAGATGCATCACATTCTATTTCAAAAGATTTTGTAAAATTAGGCAAAACAAGAATGGGTGCATTAATTAATTTTTCCTTAAGCCTCTTGGAGGCTTCCTCTTGTTTGTCTCCCTATTTAAAGCCGATATTCTTTTTAACAACCTTGTTAAGAGATGCAACTAGGATACTAAAGTCCCTAATAAAGCGTCGGTAGAAGCTAGCCAAGCCATGGAAGCTTCTAACATCAGTTATAGTTTTGGGGGTGGGTCAATCCTGGATGGCCTTAATTTTTCCTTATCAACATGGACCCCTTGGACATTAATCAGAAAGCCCAAGAATATGACATGGTTCACACAGAAAGAGCACTTTTCAATATTAGCATACAATTTTTCTTTTCTTAACACAAGTAGGACATGCCTAAGGTGTTCATAGTGCTCATTCATATTCTTATTGTATGTTAATATGTCATCAAAATAGACTACAACAATTTTTCCCAAAAACTCTTTTAAAACATGGTTCATTAATCTCATAAATGTGCTAGGTGCATTAGTTAACCCAAAAGACATAACTAACCACTCATACATCCCAAATTTAGTTCTAAAAGCAGTTTTCCATTTGTCCCATTCCCTTATGTGAATCTGATGATATCCACTTTTTAAATCAACTTTAGTGAATATACAGATATACAGGCACCATACAGTTCATCAAGCAAGTCATCTAATATAGGGATAGGATGTCGATACTTTACCATAATATTGTTGATTAGGTACACATTCTCCAAGACCCGTCCTTTTTAGGTACAAGGATGACAGGAACAGCACAAGGACTCATGCTTTTCTGAACCCATCCCTTTTGCATTAAATCCTCCACTTGTTTTTGAATCTCGTGAGTGTCATGAGGGTTGTTCCGATAGGTGGGCCTATTGGGAAAATATGCTCAAGGAACGATATCAATATGATGCTCAATTCCTCTCAAAGGTGGGAGGCCACGTGGGACCTCTTGAGGGAATATATCCTCAAATTCCTGCATAAAACATTTTACAAAATCAGGCAAAATATTATTAGAGTTAGTAGTCAAACTAAATTGTTGACCAATGAGTAGGTAAAGGGGTTGCCTAGAGATTAAAGCACCCTTTACTTCCCATTTGGAAGCCAATAGATTCTTTCTTTTTTTCAGTTTTTTGTCTTTTTCTCATCTTTTTTTTCTTTTTTCTCATTTTTTTCATTTTTTGTGGATCGTTTCTTTCCTTTTCTTTTTCTTCCTTTTTTTCTCCATGCATTTTTTCTTTTAATTTCTTTTGGTCTTCTTGGGGTGGGTCATCTCGGGGATGTTCATGGATTTTTGGCCATTTGCTTTCCCGTGAGGGGAGTTGGTATTCTCTATGGCCAAAAGATAGGCAGGTTGGTTGAGTTTCTTCCAGGTTGATAAACTACTGAACCTTCGACTAAAGGTCTTCCATGGTAAGGTCCTAATATTTGGCCAGTTTTTTCCTAAAGAGGTCGTCTTGCAGCCCTGTAACCAGTATGTGCACTGCCACCATTAGACTTAAGATGTGGACCTTCATGGCCTCCATGTTGAACATGTCCAAGTATGCAGGAGAGGCTCATGCTGTTCCTATTAGATGCTGGACAAGGTATAGGAAGATGTGGGTTGTTCCCTTCTTGCCATAAACCTGATGTTGAACCCGTTTGCGAGAGTTTCCCATTGATTGATGCTATTTGGTGTCAGCCGTGTAAACCACTTCAGGGCAACGTGTTTCAAGGTGAGAGGGAAGGCTTGACACAGGATGGGGTCAATCGCCCAATGAAAAGCATAGAGGCCTCAAAGACGTGTATGTGGTCTTGTGGATCAATGGTACCATCATATTGGTCAATGTTACTTGGGCGAGCTAAGTGTTTAGGTAGCAGTGAGTACATGATTGCTTCGGTGAACGAGTGTCTTGCTCGTGAGGATATGATTACTAAAAGTTCGATTGATTAGAATGCACTATTTGTTTTCTTTATATGATGCATTCTTTTAACCTATATGCCTTGGATTTGTTTGTATTTTTATTAAAGATCATGAAAATTGTGTTTTTTCTTAGACATGTTGAATTTTCTACTAGCTATTTAGATAAGTCTTCCTTGCTTCAAGTTACCACGAAAACCCATAAACACCCGCAAAAATCCATAGAAACCAGTGAAAACCCATAAAACCCGTGAAAAATCCATAAGTGGGTACCAATATGGGCGGGTATGAGTAATGTTCCATGTATGTAAAATGGATAGCGTGTAGCTACTATTCTTACCCATTGTCATCCCTAATTGTAATTGTGGAAATGTTTTTTAAGCACATGATTCGTTTCGAGTGGTTCATGAATCTCTAAACCCAAGAATAAAATCAATCTTAAATGATTCCATAAAAAAATTGAACTGAACCACAAAACAGACACATATTTTTTAATTCAGTTTGATTCAATTCTACTAATTTCGTCGTTTAAAAGGAAACCATTTATACCTTTTCAAATAATAATACAGCTACACAAGGTCATGCACAAGTGCACAACTGTTAGAGCCTAAAGAGAAAAAAGGAAGCAAAATAAATCCTCCCAACTAACAAAGAGATTTTATCATGGGATAAAGGATGAGAATATTCCCTTTTCTATTTTAACCAATATTTCCTTTTTGTAAGATCTCTCCACCTGGACGATAGAGATCATTTCAGGTTTACTTGTTTTCCTTATAAAAAGTTGTACTGGACTATGAGATGGATATGAAGATGAACATTCAGTAATTTGCCTATAGAATTAGCATAATTCTTATCTCACTTCTATTATCTTCCTAACGTTTTGGTGCTTTCATTTTCTTTCAAATGCTTCCCAAAACCTCTCAAAAAGAGCCTAATGACCCTATTAGTTAACTTCCTATGGATAAATTGAAGGAAAACAAGGAGCAGCAGGATGCTCGTCATGCCGCCATCACCACAATCCTTCACAACATGACTAAAAAACTGGTAGACATCAGGTTTGTACCCATCCTTCCCTAAGATCCCCCACTAGATCTTCCTAGCCAGGCCTCCACTTCTCACATGACCCAACACGGCTCTTCCACTCCTCCCATACACAACCAAAAACCCTCATGACAGCATCCACAACCAACATACCCCATACCCCCTCATACATTCCAACCTCAGTTTCCTCACCCTCACACAAATTCTCCCTATAACACTTACCCACAAACCCACTACAACTTATAGCCACAACCTAGTCCACCAAAACTACAACTTATGCCATTTGATGGCTCATAACCCTTAAACTGTATTTTTCAAGTGAAACAATTCTTTTAACTCTACTTAGTTCAACCAAATCAATGGATGCACATGATCTTCTTTTATATGCAATGAGAAGCTTTGAGTTGGTTTAAGTGGATGTTCCACAATTCACAACTCTCGGACTAGACTAAATTTACTAAGGACTTGGAGAATCATTTCGATCCCTCCACCTACACAAATCACCAAGCTAAACTATTCAAGCTTAATCAAGTCGGTAACGTGGCTGAATTTCAAAAACAGTTTGAAAAACTGTGTAACAGGATTTGGGGTTTATCCCCTGAACTTATTCTCAACTGCTTCATTTCAGGATTGTTACTGGAAATTTGCCATGAGATGGCTATCCTACGCCCAACCTCTATTTCTGAGGCCTTGAGACTTGAAAAATTGGTGGAAGCTAAGCTCCATGATTCTAATCGGAGCAGCCCCAAACAGCTCCGAAATTCCTTCCCTGACCCGACCATATACCCTAAAACAACCACTCAACCCCACTCTCCAACCACATCACCCCAAACCTCTCTTCCCATTCGTCGTTTGACCATAGCTCAAATTCAACACCAATGTGCTCAAGGCCTGTGCTATAATTGTGATGAAAATTTTCACTCTAACCATCAGTGTTAGCCGAAGAAATTATTTCTGATGTTAGATGATTGTCTTCTTTCCCAGACAGAATCCCATGGTTCCGAACCTCTTAGTACATAACCACAACAATCCGAATCAGAAGCTATTACGAAGGACCTTATTCATTTTCACATTTCTAACCAGGCTCTGGGCAGACAACTCTCCCCTAAGTGGAGATATTGGCAGCTCCCACAATATTTTACAACCCAGTCTGGCTGAGTACCTAAATTTACCTATCACTCAGACCCTACAATTTCCAGTCATGGTTGGAAATGGGGCTCATATTTGATGTAGTGAGTTATGTGACAAAACGCCTATTGCATTGCAAGGTAAGGAATTCTTTATTCATTTTTACCTATTTCCCATAAAAGGAACAAATGTGCTGTTAAGTATTGAATGGCTTCGTAATTTTGGACCCATTGTGTTAGACTTCTCGGTTCCTTCAATGCAATTTCAGTGGGTAACTCGACTATTACACTTACAAGTGAATCATCCTATAACCTACAACCTTCTACATGCAATCAATTCTCTAGACTCGTCCAAACATATAGTATTGCCACTTTTCATGCCATTACTATATTTCCCCTCCCACAAATTATCACCCTTGACATACCCTTGACCATACACAAAACCCCTTAACAAATTCAAACCTTACTAGACCAATACTCACCCATATTCCAGCTACCTAGTATCCTACCACTTTCCCATCCTCACGACCATCACATACCTCTCCAACCTTCCTCACACCCAGTTAATAGTCGACCCTATCACTACCTACATTCTTAGAAGGACATTATCACTACTACGCTTAAAGAGATGTTGCAAGCAGGAATTGTCATTCCTAGTATAAGCTCGTTCTCATCGTTGGTACTTTTGGTTCGAAAAAGGATGGGAATTGGCGATTTTGTGTCGACTACATGACACTTAATGCCAATACTATTCCTGACAGTTTTCCAGTCCCAACAATTGCTGAGTTACTTGATGAGTTAGGAGGCACAATGATCTTCTCCAAAATTGATTTGCGCTCAAGCTACCACCAGATTCCTGTTCATCCGGATGATACTTATAAGATGAATTTCCATACTTTTGATGGGCATTATGAATTTTTGGTTATGCCCTTTGGCCTCACCAACGCTCCTTCAACCTTTCAAGCTGCCATGAATGATCTACTCAAGCCTCACTTGCGTCGCTTTGTTTTGGTTTTCTTTGATGACATGCTAGTATATAGCAAGTCATCAACTAATCACTTGTTACATTTGAAAATTGTGTTGCACATATTGAAATCTAACCAATTTTATGCAAAATTAACAAATTGTCAATTTGGGGTTGATTCAGTTAGTTATCTAGGACATTTATATTCGCAGTTGGAAAGCAGCCGGATCTGGATAAGATTCAGGCTAGGTGGATCGGCCACAACCTCGATCACTCACGACACTCAGGGGCTTTTTTGGACTCACCGACTTTTATAGAAAATTTGTTAAACAATACGCCACTCTCATCATTCCTCTCACCGATCTACTGAAACAGAACGAATTTACATGGACATCAGAGGCTCAACTGACCTTTACAACATTAAAACAAAAAATGACAAACACCCCGGTTCTTCATCTATTGGATTTCTCGGTCACTTTTGAGGATGCTTCGGTAGTAGCCATTAGGACAGTTCATCCACAATTTGAGCACCTTATCGCCTTCTTCAGCAAGAAGGTGGTCCCCCACATGCAACATGCCTCAACCCATGTTAGGGAGATATTTGCTGGAATAGAGGCAATAAAAAATGGTGTTAGTATTTAATCGGCCAGAAATTTCAGATACTAACATACTAGCAGAGTCTAAAACACCTTATGACACAAGGGTTGCAAACACCAGAACAAAAATAATGAGCTACTAAACTTATTGGATTTTAGTTTGAAATAAGATATAGAATTTGTATGTCTAATCGAGTGGCAAATGCACTTTGCACACGCCTCGAGGACAAAGTGTCAGTAATGATCTCACTCTCATCACAAATTCTAGCCTTGTTGGATCAGCTGCACAATTATTACCAAAACACGGAAGGCAAACAATTCATCAGCAAGTGCAAAACGGATGTCCATATGAAAAAGAAATTACATTTTTCTAATGGTATTGTTTTATATGAAAACATAAGTTTTATACCTGATTTGCAAGACCTCGGGAAGGTGGTTTTGACCGAATACCGATCTACTCCCACATTCGAACATTCAGGTTTAAAACCCACACTTGCTCGAGGGGCGGCCTCCTGTTATTGGTCGAGCATGTATCGTGACACAAAATAATTCATTCAGAGATGCATTCCCTATCAATAGAATAAATATGTTCCTTCAAAATAGAATGGGCTACTACAACCTCTATCAATACCAGAAAAAATATGGGAAGATTTGTCAATGGATTTCATACCTTACTTACCTTCCTCACAAGGATGTTAGGTATCAGTGGTTACAATACACCTAGAAGGGGGGGTTGAATAGGTGTAGCGG
>NC_032009.1:11055352-11056030 GCF_001865875.1 Lupinus angustifolius | reverse complement strand
TACACGAGTAGCTGTGGTCTTGACCCGTTTTGGACGACTTTGCTCCATTATATGTGTTGAACCCGAAATGGTGTTGAATGAGCAGAGGAGGCAAACTTAACCTAGGGTTTTGGTTAGTGGATGATTCGGAATTGGATGGATTAAGGATGATAAAGTGCGATTTCGGATGGTTTGAGAGGGTTAGGCTGAGGTTTATTTAATCCTATTGCATTTGGATTAGTTTGGTTACTGATTCAGAGACTTAAAGCATAAAAGAGGTTGCGAGAAAGTCGAAAAAAGTGCAGAACCGAGACACTGTCTGTCTTTAACGTACTGGTTTTAATCGATTAACGGGCTCTTTTTAATCGATTAAAACAGTCCAAAATTTGACTTTTAAAAAAAAGTTGCCCAGGTAATAGATTAACGGGCGGTTTAATCGATTAAATATGTAAAAATTTGAATTTTCAAAAACTAAGCCCAGGTAATCGATTAACTCCAAGTTTTTAATCGATTAAATCAGTGAGAATTTGGTTTTTAGGCAGCAGAACGATTTTGAAATTTTAGGACACATGCATGCATTGCAACGGATTAATCGAGACATTTATAATCACAGAAAGAGTTAATCAAGAGATATAATTTTGCATTTTAAATATACATCATTTAAACATGAAACACATAGGCATATAGAGGCAAGACAAT
>NC_032009.1:11051486-11055252 GCF_001865875.1 Lupinus angustifolius | reverse complement strand
CAGTAGGCTATTACATAAACGTTAATTGCAGAACAGTTAACCGATAATGGAACGAATAACAGAGCTTACAGATTTTGTATCAGAGCAACATCCAGTATAGCATAAGAACAAAATGTATCAATTGAATCCACTATACCAAATAATCGATTGAAAACAGTAAAGAGAGAGAGAGAAACAAATCCTGCAACTCGAATTTTTATCCTGGTTCGTTTGCTGTCCACTGCAAACTACATCCAGGCCTCCCGGCTGACTTGGGAGATTTCCTTCACTATAATTGAATCAATGTATTTACATGCACATCATCCAATTACAACACTTAGAAAATTACAAGAAAATAAAGAAACTATTCAATGGTTTGACTCCCTTCCTACCGACAAAGAAAACGTTTCTTTCGGCGTAGCCCCAGCCAAAGAATCTCTGTTCTTTCCTTTTCTTACACTCTAAGCAATTATGAAGAAACACTCAATCTCTAACGGTGATAAGACACCACGAGATTCCCTTTACAACAATTACACAACAATTACAAGAGTAAAATAAAGCTATTACAAAGCTCAAATATAACAAGAAGGCTTTACTCTAAAACATACACCTAATACAAACTCATGCAGTATGACATGTATTAGTTATGAAAACAGAAGTTACAGAATCAAAAACTTGATGAAAAAACATCAAAAATATGCATGAACTTGTGAGGGAAAATATGAGAAATTATAATATGAAATGCACTCAATCCTAAAGCATAGAATCTCTCCTTTCTAAACTCACAAATGCACTTAACAAATAGATGCAACAATTATCACGTAAAATGCTCTAACTCTCTAATAAATGCAACATGCAACTTATGAGATTAATTCTGAAAACGCAGTTTATAAAGAATCAGTCCAGAAGCCCAGTTAATTGATTAAATTCCATCTTAATCGATTAACGTGATTCAAAAATGTTAACTGATTCTGTTTTTCAAGTTTTCAGTTACAACAACTTAACAAACAGTTAGGTTAATCGATTAACGTAATGCCTTAATCGATTAACAGCATTTTAAAACGTGTTCCAGTAGCAACCACTTTTCAAAGCAGTTGGGTTAATCGATTAAAGTATTAGTTAATCGATTAACAGCATTTTTAAATACAAAACCTCAAATACGTTATGCACTTAGTTCATACATGTTTAACACTTAGTTTATGCCTAGAATGCACATATACATGTATTTATGTAATGCATGAACATATTATGAATGACATATCTCAAGGATGAAATGATTTAAAAGATATATGCATATGAGATATGTATTAGGTGCCCTAAGCCTTGACTCAACTTAAACTAGATTTTAGTCTAAGCCTAGTACCAATTAAAGACTTAAGCAAGTTGATTTGTTGATGATCTTCAAGCTCTTATAAGCACAAGTTGTCCTCATCAAAACCATGACATATAAAGAGAGCTTTCCAAAGTGTTCCTCTTGACATGCACACTTTCAAAGGGCACATAGTGATTTGGGTTGTAGTGGACAGACTGTCGAAGTATGCACACTTCATTGGGCTCCCCAAAAAATTCATCGCAGAATCGTTAGCACATTGGTTCCTAGCCAAAATAGTCCGGTTACATGGAGTTCCCAGATCTATACCTTCCACTTAATGGTTCATGTGATGTAGTGAGAACTCTAAAAGCCAAACCACTTCAATAGGAGCCCTTGTATATTACAGATGCTTTTCCAACTCCATCCAATGGTCAAAATAAGTCCCAAGCCTCATTAAAGATCTCAAGCAGTGTGCAAGAAAAAAAATTGCCTTCTATTAACTCTCCCTCATTGAATAATTCAAAATGATTGTATCGTTGCTCCTCTGTACTGTCCATTAGCTGCTCAAAAGTAATCCACACGTCTCCTCATAGACTGCAGACGGGCTGACCCTTCACAGGGTACGGTTCCTACATCTTCTCAATTGGAGCCATTGGATGTTGTTTTATCCCCACCACGTGGATAGATCACCTTGCAACATGGAAAAGGCATTCAACAATCCCGCCCAATTTTTTTAACTACTAGGTTCAAACTCCAGTAATTACTTCAATCTTTGAGGATAAGATTTATTTGGATAACATGGGCAATGTTAGAGAACAAAGAGCATAAAGGAAGCCAAATCCTCCCAGCTGGCAAAGAGATTTTATCATGGGGTAAAGGCTAAAAATATTCCCTTTTATATTTTAACCATTATTTCCTTTTTGTAAGATCTCTCCACCTGAACGGTAGAGATCATTTCAGGTTTACTTGTTTTCCTTATAAAAAGTTGTACTGGAGTATGAAATGGATATGAAGATGAACATTCAGTAATTTCCTCTGGAATTAACATAATTCTTATCTCACTATTATTATCTTCCTAACAACAACCTACAATATCTTTAAGCTGATCACCAGAATTGTGATACTAAATTTAAAAAAGTTATTATTTTAAGATAAACATGTTGGGAACAGGCGAACAATCAAATAGTAAAGAGTACAGAGACAATAGAATAACACAAGAGATTTGGTAACGAGGTTCGGCCAATTGTGCCTACATCCCCGGGAGCGTTGAGCGGCTACCACTATATATTATTAGAGAATTAGGATTAGTGTTTGACTATTCTTCTCCTTGTTACATTAGGTTTACATAACATAAATATATAGCCCCCTACCCCAACCCCTTTACATTAGCCTAAGCCCATAACTTGTATTGTTGTTATCTAGATATATGAGTCGTTGCACAACAATCTCCACCTTGGCGAATATCATCAATCTCCATCTTCCACCATTGGGTTGGGGGCGCTCCATAGACCAGCATCAGTGAATGTTCAGCAAGCTCAAGCAATGCCTGAACTTGTCCATGGTAACCGGTTTGGTTAGCGTATCAGCTGGATTTTATGAAGTGTGAACCTTCTGCAATAGTATCTACTCACAAGCTACCAACTCTCCAATCTTATGAAATCTCACATCAATATGTTTGGTCCTAGCATGATACACCTGGTTCTTTGCCAAGAAGATAGCACTCTGACTGTCACAATGCAGGAACTCCACTTGCTCAATGCCTAATTCATTTACCAGCCTCATAAGCCATAGGACTTCCTTAGAAGCTTCACCAGCTACCATGTACTCTGCTTCAATTGTGGACATAGCAACAATAGACTGAGCTGATGATCTCCACATAAATGGTCCACCTACAAGGGTGAAGACAAACCCCGTTGTGGATCTTCTATCATCCAAGTATCTTGCATAGTCCGAATCAACATAACCAATAACTGAAGGCTTACTCTCTGGCTGCCAAACATGATACCGAGACCTGTAGTCCCCTTCAAATATCTGAAAATCCATTTGACTGCTTCCCAATGTTGCTTCCCTGGTTTCGACATTTACTTGCATACTTGACTAACTGCTTGTGCCAAGTCCGGTCTAGTACAAACCATAGCAAAAATCAAGCAACCCAGTGCACTGGCATATGGAACCTTTGACATGTATTTCTTCTATTCATCTGTCTTTGGACACTGATCTAGGGAAAGCTTGAAGTGATTTGCCAATGGAGTGCTCACTACTTTAGCATTGCTCATATCAAATCTCTCTAAGATCTTTTCAACATAGCTTTGCTGGGAGAGCCATAGTTTTCTAGCTCCCCTATCCCTGTGAATCTCCATTCCAAGATTCTTCCTAGTAGCCCCTTAATCTTTCATGTCAAACTCCTTACCTAGCATGACTTTCAGCTCATTGATATCACTCAAATGACTAGCAGCAATCAACATATCATCAATA
>NC_032009.1:11048861-11051386 GCF_001865875.1 Lupinus angustifolius | reverse complement strand
CATAAACACAACAATCATATTCACAGCGCTTATAACCAAGCTTCAACATATAAGTGTAAAACCGCTTGTACCACTATCTGGGAGACTGCTTCAACCCATATAGAGACTTCTTCAACTTGCAAACCAAGTGACTCTGTCCAGCAACACTGAACCCCTCTGGTTGTGTCTTGTAAATTTTCTCCTCTAATTCACCATGGAGAAAGGCAGTCTTCACATCCATCTGTTCTAAGTGCATATCCCAGCTGGCTACCAAGGCAAGCACTGCCCTGATAGAAGTGTGTCTCACCACTGGGGAGAAAATCTCATTGTAGTCGATCCCCTTCTGCTGTGAATACCCTTTTGCTACAAGACGAGCCTTGAATTTTTCCCCTTCTTTTTCTGATACTGCTGGCTTCCACACTTGCACCCAACTGCACACTTGTCTGGGGGCAATGGAACATGTTCCCAAGTTTGGTTCTTCTATAAAGACTCCATTTCCTCCATCATGGCACCCATCCACTGTTCTTTCTCCTGACTGTTTATAGCCTCTTGAAAGCTACATGGATCTCTTGAACTGATATGGGGAGCCACTGAAGCCACATCCCTAAAGCCATATCTCTCTGGAGGTTTGATAGGACGTCTATCCCTATCTCTAGCTAGTAGATACTCCTGCGCACCTGAACTCTCTGCTTGAGAATCATCATATTCTTGACTTGAACTAGTGCATGGTTCCTTGCCTTTATTCACCTGAACCATTTCATTGCTCATTGGAATCATATTTGATCCCAAAGTCTCTCCATTGGGCATGGGAACCTCTGTAAAAAATGATTGTTTCATCATGAAATCCTCATCAAACACTACATCTCTACTCCACACCACCTTTCTGGAAACTGGATCCTAGAACTTGAACCTTTTCACACCTTTGGTATATCCAATGAAGATACACCTCTTTGACTTAGGATCAAGTTTAGATAGTTCATCATTGGGTACATGTACATAAGCAGGACAACCAAATATGCATAACATATTATAATTGACTAGGTTACCTGTCCATACTTGTTCTGCAATGTTACCATCCAATGAAGCCCATGGCGATCTATTGATGACATAACATGCCATACTAAGTGCCTATTCCCAAAATCTTTTGGAAAGTCCAACATTTAGTCTCATACATGTAGCCCTCTCTGTAAGAGTTCTATTCATCATCTCTGCAACACCATTCTGTTGAGGAGTATTCTTCACTGAAAAGTGTCTCTGAATGCCATGTTCCTTGCAGAATTTCTGAAACTGTGAGTTTTTATACTCCGTACCATTATCTGACCTCATGTATTTGATTTTCCTACCAGTCTGGTTCTCTACCTCTGCCTTCCAAACCTTGAACTTGGCAAAGACTTCTGACTTATGCTTCAGAAAATATACACATACCTTGCGAGAAAGTCATCAATAAAGGTAAGAAAATACCTAGAACCTCCTAGGGATGGTTCCTGAGTGGGTCCCCATACATCAGTGTGGACATAATCTAGAATGCCTCGAGTCCTGTGTTGGCCAGCCTTGAAACTAACTTGTGTCTGTTTCCCAAGCATACAATACTTGCACAAATCTAGCTTGCACCACTTTATTCCCTTAAATAGTCTTCTCATCCTCTTTTTCATAGTTTTGTCATGCCACGCACACTCATATGTCCCAAACGTATGTGCCATAATTTTGTAGCACCATGGTCTGAATCTACTGAGATCTCTTCAGCAACTCCACCTACAACTGTTCTCCATAACAACTTGTAAGTGTTCCCTGCAGTCCTTTTACCCTTCATCACAATCAGAGCACATTTGCATGCTCGAAGAATATCACTGTCCCCATCAGCTCTATAGCTAAATCTTTTGGCCTAAAATGTCCCTAAAGAAACCAAATTCTTCTTCAAATCTGATATGTGCCTAACCTCACATACTGTCTTCACTACACCATCATCCATCACAATTCTGAGATACACAATTATCCCATACCAATAATTTCACATGCTTTATTATTTCCGAGATACACAAAACCAAAATTGTCTACCCTATATGTGGTGAACCATTCTCTATTTGGCGTCATGTGGTGGGAACAACCAGTGTCAAGTATCCACTCATCTGTATTATGAATTGATGATACAGAAAGTAGATCAACTTCATTGTTGTAACCAGAGTCATCTTTATGTGCAACATTTGCAGATGTAGATACTCCATATTTCCCCATTGGCTTGCTAGGACTCCATTCATTGGGACAATCCCTTTTGTAATGCTCAGTCTGTTTGCACTTATAGCACTCTACTGGTGTTCTGCCCCTGGAATTTGGTCTTTTCCCTTTGGCAGGACCTCCTCTACCTTGTCTCCTCCCATGCGCTTGGCTCCCTTTCACATACAGACCATCACCTTGAGACCCTTCACCTACATTCTGTCTTCTTTGAGTGTGGGACAGAAGTGCAGATGTGATCTCATCCAGTTTGATTGAGTCTTTCCCGTACGTCAATGTTATTACCAAGTGTTCATAGGAATTTGGCAAAGAACACA
>NC_032009.1:10965268-11048761 GCF_001865875.1 Lupinus angustifolius | reverse complement strand
TATTATTGCTTTGTCCTCATCATCAACCTTCACATCAAGTTTCTGCAAGTCATTGATCACTTGATTAAAATTGTTGAGATGTTGTTGCAAATCAACACCTTCCTGCATCTTCAGGCCATAGAGTCTCTGTTTTAAATACAACTTATTTGTTAGAGACTTGGACATGAACCACTTCTCTAATGTCTCCCATACCACTATTGGTGACATCAGATCCATAACATGATACATCACCTCATCTGATAGATAGAGTCGTATGGTTCCCGCAGCCTTCTTCTTCAACTCTTCCCAATCTAATTGATCCATACCCTCTGGTTTATTCTCAAGCAGCGCCTTTGATAGACCTTGTTGAGCCAACACATCCTTAACACTCCTTTGCCACAACCCGAAATTACCAGTTCCATCGAACTTTTCCACCTCGAATTTGGCACCTAGGTAAGAGTCAAATGATACCAATTGTTGGGAACAAATGAACAATCAAATAGTAAAGAGTACAAAGACAATAGAATAACATAAGAGATTTGGTAACGAGGTTCGGCCAATTGTGCCTACGTCCCCGGGAGCGTTGAGCGGCTACCACTATATATTATTAGAGAATTAGGATTAATGTTTGACTATTCTTCTCTTTATTACATTAGGTTTACATAACATAATTATATAGCCCTTTACCTCAACCCCGTTACATCAGCCCAAACCCATAACTTATATTATTGTTATATAGATATATGAGTCATTGCACAACAAAACATAAAAATAAAACAAAGTATTTTAATGAGGATGAGTAAAAAATTATGCCTCGTTTGAAAAGGGCCTAGTGCTTTATATGCATGTCGGCAGGCCCTGAACCTAAAATCATTTTCCTTTTACTTTTTGTGTAAATAAAAGCAAAATCTTCGGTGAATTTATAGCATTCACTAAAATATGAAGGTTGTAAGTTTCAAAATTCTTGTCTCTCAGCACGTATTTTCTGTACTGATAGTGATAAGTATCTTAACATACAGAGCATTCAAAATCATTGTCTTCTTATGTTTGCTTTTCTGTTTAAATTAGATAACATCAATATGTTTTACTTTTGTAAAGTCGATTCTATTCAATTTCTTTGGACTAGTTTAGATCAAGTCATTTTGAGTAGAAGGTACTGGAACTCAATAGTTAGGGCTTGTGTAGTTCTGTTCTGTGATGACAGTACTGCTTCAGCTTAATTTTAACAAAATTTACAGATTTAACCAAAGGAATATTTAGCTTACAATATTTCTACACTGTAGTCCTTACATTATCTGTACTACAATTTGCATTTCCCTCTGTGCTAGCCTGCATGCGTGCCCAAATTGAAAAAATAAAACATATGGGGACAAACATAAATAATGAAAGAAAAAAAATTTGGGACTAAAATCCCTGCTTTTCAAAGATATTTTATCTTTTTTCTTGTATTACAAAGATATCCATCACCTTATAAGTAACAATTTTAATCCCTTTTGAGGTGCATAAATGTCCCTCCTAATAAGTATAGCCTTTAAAAATTAAATTATTGTTCTTTTTATCATTATGGGATCTATTGGCTTCTTAAATCGCTAAACCAACACTTTATTAGTTGTATAAAAATATAGTTCATTTATTGAAGAAATTTATAGAGAAAACAAGAGTAGTTGTAGACAGCCAGTGGTATATAAGCAAGTTTTTCAAAATCAAATAACCTTTTCAAATAATCAAATTTCAATATGCTTGTTATATGCCCCCTTAACTAATATCTATGTGCAAAAGAAGGATCTCCGTAATACTTAATTTTAGTTATATTTTTAATGGCAAAAATATAATTTTATTATATAAAAGGATAAAAATATTTTACAATATTATATTATATTTTATTTTTGTAATACTTGTCTCTCATTCTCTGTGCTGTCCTTCTATTCTTGTTTTCAGCACAGTATATTTTCGTTATTTTAGTTTACTTGTATTGTTTTCGAACCTAACAAGAAGTCACACTTAGCTTAAAGTACAATCAATTGTGAAAAGCAGTGTTTGCTTATTATTCTCAGTTTTTAATCTGTTTTTTAACATCCATTTTAGTCACAAGCTTAATTAAAGAAAATTGCTCCATTCATATCACTAAGAAACTCATCACCTCACTTCTAGGATGCGACAGAATCATAGTGCATATATGAAAAAGTCAAAGTGGGACTTATTGTAATTAGGTAGTAAAACTAAAAACTGTATTTACATGTGTTAAGTAATGTCTATCTAAGTATGTGGGGATAAATACACTCCTTTAAAAAATACAAGAATGATTCTTTTAGATACATTAGTGCATGACAACTTTTGTACAACTTTGGATTTAATATCACACAAATAGCAGTGATGTAAAAAAGATCAGTAACAAATTACTTCCACGAGTATAAACAAACACACTTTGTTATACAATTACAAATTACAGATGAATGCATATAGTATACAAGTGATTCAGCTTTTCTCCCTCAGAAATAAACAAACCTCATAGAAAAGAATGTAAGAAATGACAAAACTAGTGGCCCTAATTCGGTCTGTCTAATAAGCTTATGCCATGTACCTGACTAGCCTACACACACACACTCATCATGCACCTTTACCACAACAGTGAATGATGATGGACATTTTAAATTGCTGTTGCTATCATTGTGGTTATGGTTCCTGTGATTGTGATCATTGGTCTGCGATACAGATTGCGGCAATTGCAGTGTGAATTATTTTTTAATTAAAATATATTTTTGAATTCGATGTGTTAGTACTGCGGCTTGATGTGGCCCATTATTATGGTTCGGTATTATATCGCAATTGCCATATAATGCAATTGTGGCGGTCACCACAGCCGCAATATTGCAGTCACATCACATGATACGGTCCGTAATTTAAATCACCCAACACATCCCACAAAAATTTGGGCTTACTTAGACAAAAGAAACAAGATATTTGAAAAACAAGAAAGAGAGGAAGACTTCAGTTTGTTGTCGACAATTGTATAAAACCAGGATTCTCAAGGAGCTGATGCAGTGTTTCAGAAACTCTCTATCTGCCTCCAGCAGCTGTAGTCTCTCATAAACATGATCAACTTCCTCTTCTAAAGCAACCTTTTTCTTATCCAAATGTACCTTTTCGGATGAACCATTTGGAAAGGGGGAAATTCTAACTCATTTTCATCTCCACTCAACTCCACATCTTCTGCCTTTCCCGTACATATTGCATTCGAAGAGTGGGAGAAGCCTTTTGGCTTTTGTACCAATGATGTTCCTTCTTTGATGATGCTTACCATTTATTCTACTTGCATGACCATTTGAAAATCCATTTACATGACCATTATCATGATCTTGATATCTGTTCCGGGGTGGAACAATATGCATTACCATTTTCTTCATAAAGATGTTCAATCAATTTAACATCCTCGTAGCCTTGTTCTTCATAGTTCAATATAATAAGCTTTTCTTCCAGTACCTTCAGCTACTCTAGAATTGACAACCTCTCTTCCTCAAAGTTTGTAAATGATTCCTCCAAACATAAGACAGCATCTACAGGTGTGCTCTGGTCGCTACATTCTTATTGGCTATAAAAGCCGTTTTCTTCCTTCGCTTTGTGATTCAAATCAATGGACAATCCATCACTATCTTCAGCATTGCAACAAGAGGGAGATGAAATCCTACTTCTAATGCTTCTACCATCTATCTCTTCTTGACATTATCATCTTTTCTCTAACCGGATATTCGTAAACCTTTCTTATATATCCCTCAAGCTCCTTTTCTAGCTCGTGCTTCTCTTTGTCCCTCTTTACCATAATCTCATTCAGCAGCTGCAAAGCTTCCTGGTCATACTCACATTGTTCATTCATCATTCTCTGATACTGTAAAGCTTCCATCTGCGTGGCAGCTTTCTCTTCTTGAAGCCTGTTTATCATTGCCATTGTTTGAATGGCTGCTATAGCAGAAGTACTTCTCTCGTCTTCTAGTTCTGCATATAGAGTATTTAAAGCCTTTCTTTCAGATTTCAATACTGATTTCAACTTCTCAATGGTTACTTCACCACATTCTATATCACTCATGACCCTTCCATCCAAAGAATCTTCTGTTCCCGATTATTTCCTCTCAAGCAGTAGCAATTTATTGTGTAGCGCCGATGCATACTCTCGACAGAAGTTGGTGTATCAGGAATGTTTTCTTCCTCATTCTCATGAAGCTCCAAAGATGATGATGACAAATGGTTATTTACTGTTGGTATTCTCACTTCGAGTGACATAGTTTTAAGTTCTATAAATTCACTTTTGTCATGACCTAATTATATATTGCAAGATATTACAAAAAAGAACATTGATGTAAAATATTCAACTTAATTGACTTGAGGAAGAAGGAAGATAACAAATTATGGCGTACCACTATCATCTCGGACAAGAAATCATACTGTGCTAGTAGATGCATCCTCTTTGCTTTGTTGATTTGTATCCAAAAGAACATCTTGGCATTGATACTCATCCACTTGTTCCTGATCAGGAATTTCAGTCCCTATTCAGACTTCTGCTTCAAGTTCCTCTCCTTGCATTTGTGTTGCATCTTCTGATACTGCAGGAATATTAAAAACAAAATGTATGAGAACGTTCCTTATAGAACCAAGGAAGAGAAATAGAAAAAGAATTGGGTAAACTTATTGAGGAGGAAAATACTTACAATCTAGAGAAAAATCAAAACACAGTTCCATATCTCTTATTTCCATGTTTACTTCAACATTATCATCCTTAGGCATTTCTTCAGATGTTCTAGAAAATCTAGCATCTTGGTAATTCTGCTCCAAGTTGACTGATAGAGTGCAAATAGCAATCTACCAAGAACACTATAAAATTATCCTACTCCTTTGAAAGATATAAACTAAGAAGATAATAAAAGAGTAAATTCTTCATATTTAATTCATTTTCTTATGAATGAACAATAGCATGTTTAAAGAGAATGAAGAAAACATAGTATGATGATGACCCTTCATGTATCATCATCTTACAACACTAAACATTCTAGAAATATTAATATAATATCAACTATTTAATTAAATTTAAATAATCAACTATCATATTCTATCTTATTCCTTTTCTAATGAATTTCATATCAATTACCATAATAAATATCCTATCATGTACTTCTCTTTGTAACCCTGAGGAGTTCTCTCTAATTTTGTTGATTCAACCTCATTGGCCTTAAATACCTCTTTGTTATCTTGACATGAAAATTCTATCACAATATCCCCATACATGTGTGGAGAATAAAATCTGAACGCTCAAAGTCGAGAATAAAATCTGAACGCACAAAGAGTCAAGACTTGCACATTTGACGCTAACCTGAGTTTTGATGAAGACAACGAACATATAAGTAAGTTTGAATATCGTACAACAAACAATGAGCCGAAGACTCAAGGGTTACATCTATAGACTTAGGGCATTGTAAGTTTTACTTTTATTAGAAGTCTTAAGATGATTGTCTTAGGTCGAGTCTAGGTTAGGTAAACCTAGATGAAGTCTCACAAGAGCTTTAATATAAACAAGATTAAAATTGAGACATCACATCTAGATATCATATGATAAGTAGGTTCATGCATCTACATAATAGTCTTATGCATTAAAGGTATCATATTTGAAAAACTACGTATTGCATGTTCACATATCATATGGGTAGTTTGTCATGCATCAAGAAACTATTTTTCATACAACATAATCGATTATGTATTATGTATAGTCGATTATCAGAATTACAATAGCTAACCAATCTGATGTTGTTGATGTGTTAATCGATCAAGTTACTGTATAATCGATTAAGACGTAACAGAAAACCAATTTTTAACAGCCCATTAATCGATTAAGTGGATGAATAATCGATTAATAGCAAAATCAGTATGTTTGGTATAAATGCTAGAATTCTGGCCCATGTGACATATCATCATATCATGCATAATGTTGTATAATCTTGCATAACTAGATTATCTTTGAATATACACTTTCATATAGATTGCATTAGAAAAGTTTAGAGAATAAGGACATATTGAATAGGGCTTAGACATTCAAATTGTTGCATGCATCTCTAGGGCTTTTTCATGCATTACATTCATTCTTGTGTTTCTTGATTTGTTTTTTAAAGTGAACGTGAGAAAAATCTGTTTTCTAGAAATTGTGAAATTTGTTTTGTGAAAACCTTTCTATAATTTTCTCATATAGAATAGGTTCTTGTGAGTATTCTGCATAGTGTTTTTAGAGTTAAGTTTATATTGTTATATCTGAGTAATCAATACTCAAGAAAACTCAAAAATCTGTATTGAACAAGAAAAGTGATCTCTTGGTGAGTAATTTCACTTCAAGAAGAGATTTGTTATTTTTCACGAAGACTAGGAGGTATTTGTGCGAGTGATACCTGACTGGGGCCTAATCGCGAAAAGATAGGTAATCTTAGTATGTGAGATAGAGAGGTCAAACCGAGGTTGTCAAGTTTGTAGAGTCCAAGAAAGTAGCGTCTTAGTTTTTGTCATTTACTGGAAGTTTGTGTGTATCAAACATTTTCAATAGTGAAAAAGAAAAATCTCCCAATATCAGAATGGGAGGTTTGGATGTAGTTTGCAGTGGACCGTAAACGAACCAGGATAAAAATTCTTTGTGCACAATTTTCTAACCCTTATCTCCTTTACTTTTGTGCTTTATATTCTTTTGAATTGATTGATTCTGTATTACCTGCTATAATCTGTTTTAGTATCATTTTGTAACCTCTATAATCAATTAATTGTATAAGGATTGGTTAATTGGTGACTTGCGTTGCAAGAAACCATAAAATCAGGATCTGTAGGACTCAGGATAATCAATTATCCACAAGCATAATCGAAAAATATTGGTCAATCAATTAAAACTAAGCTTAATCGATTAAGTGCAACAACTTTCTGTTTTTCGCAAAATATAGGAAAGGCAGACTAAGTGATTCGCGACACATATTCAACCCCTTCTAGGTGTATTCTTACCTACTCATACCCAACAAAATCTTCATCCTCCACCTTATTTCCATTTTGATTTAAAGTTTCTGCCTCCATGGATTCAACCAATTCAACTAGAATCAATCTACATTTATCACCATGGATAAAGAATTCCAGATGTTTGTGTTGAATTTCCTGAACCATCTCTCTAGTACAATCTACATCAAGAATAGTATTGTGCTCACAAGGTTGAACAGCATCGTCATTAGTGGCATTCAAAGTTTCATCTTCGAGGACTTCTTTCCCTTTCTCTAAACCCAAATCCAACTTGTAAATTTCATCAGCCAAAGTTTTAATTCCCTGATCAACCTCAAACACTATGTTAATTCCCCAATTTTCTTCAGTGTCATGTTCAGCTCCATGATGATCAAGCACAAAATGGGATATTCTGTGATCCGAGTGATCATCACCTCCATCAATTTCTGCATCAACCCCACCTTCTGTGATCAAATTATGCTTCTGAGGGTACCCGAAAATGTTAATAGAATAAGGCTTGATCAGAATACAAGAAGGATAGAACCGGTTATCTAAGTTGACACCACAACAAGAACACCTCAAAGGTTCATCGTCCACTTTCTCAATTGCCTTACCCTCATCACCATCTTGAATCATATTCAGACCTATTTGCTTCATCCATGGAAAGAAACCAAAACTCTTAGAAAGTTTAACATAATCTGGATGAGATGATGAAGATGAGCAATCCTCACACATGCCCTGTGATTCAGCCAGATTGAGATGATTGGAGCAGAAACCAAGCTTGGAAATCTCAGTGGCATGAGCTTCACACACAAGATCTCTGCATGAATTTTTGTTCTTTCCAGGCTCAAAGATGTAATCAATTCTTGTGCACCATATGCAAGGCCTTTTGAGGTCAAAGAAATCAGCATACTTTATGATCAGATAAGAAAAAAGTGAATCTAGGAGAAGGAGTATGATAAGAATCCATTCAAGGATTGCATAGACAAGAACAAGGGTGATTTTGTTTGGTTTCTAAGTGATGTGGTTGAAAATGTATTGACTGCCATGTTTTATAATGATGCTCAGATTTTGATATATGTACACACAAAAAATGGTTACCTATAATACCAGAAAGTAGTAGAAAGAGATACACAAAATTGAGTTTTCAGGGTTCAGACAATTTTTCAAATATCCATTGGGTGAGTGTATGAGAGAGTTAGAAAGAGAAGTAGAGATTGAGTGGTTTTGTGTGAGGACTTAAGCACATGAGGAGAGCCTCATAGCTTAAGAACCCAATTGAGTTTGCTATTCTACTATGAGACTCTTAATATTACCACTATCTTTAAGGGCTGATATCCACAGCGACTTTCATCTATCGACACTAACCCGATGATATTCCTTTCTCTTTAAGTGGTTTCATTCACCTATAAGTATTTAGTAATATATCTTAATTCAGCTTATAAGTAGTCATTTCTATGGCACAACTCCTAATGAATGACATCAATTATTAGGACTTAAGCACGGACAAGGATCACATGTCCCACAATTTTCCTGTCTCCCTGTCCCGGACCAATCAAACATCACAAAATAATATTAAAATATTAATTTCTGTTTTTATAATTTTTCTTTTTAAATGAATGAAGCTCTATGATTGGCTTGGTACACCAAGTGGGACATGAATGGGGACATGTGATCCCCATCCCTTAAGCACATGAGGAGAGTTCAACCAAAAGACTAGTATGTTAGGTGGGAGAGCCTCGTAGCTTAAGTACCATATTAAATTTGTTATTCTAAGATAGATCAAATACAATGATAGCAAAAGAAATTAAGGAGGAGAAAAAATTGTTATATAGACAAAGGAAATTGAAGAATGGCCGAAATTATTTACATAATTTACGGTGTTGGTCTAGTATAAAGTTCCGCTAGATCTCAATGATTAACAAAATGTCAATGATTTAATTCTTGAGAATGACACTTATTATAATGAACAATTACGCACCCAAAAGAGATTAATTCCTTATCCAAGAAAGTAGAAAATACACTTAATAGTACCCAAAAAATTATGCACATAATTTTAAAGGTTAATAAATAATATGAAAATTGAATTAAATTTTATTAAAATATATTAATTAAACTTTCATATCTTTTAACAATTGATTATCATCATAAATTCGATTTTAATTCCAAAGAAAAATTAGAATGTAATTTGTTAAGAAAATAATTGGTTGGAGAGTATTACATTGAAAAGTGTAGAAAAATGGAAAGAGATTAATTTCATCTCAATTCTATATGTGTATAAAAAAATTACAGAAAGATAGGAGTACATTAAAAAGTGAAAAATATTTGGAAAAGATATTAAGAGTAATTATTAAATTAGGTAGAAATAAGTGCTTAAATAAATAAATTAAGCCAATTTTTTTTAAAAAATGTACATATAATTTATCTTCATTTTATGAAACATATATGAGATAATATAAAAACTAAAACATTAAAAAAGTTTTGGAAATAATGAAAATATGTTATTTTGTCAAAGCATTATATGCAAAGTGCTTTTTGACAAAAAAATGTAGTAGAATCCTGAGGAATTTGATTTCATTAGAACATCAGTTGTGAGGAATTTAGCAATTTTACGAGGGAGAATGTGCAAGGCATTGTTACCAAATTAATGCTACTTTTTTTTTATAAATCTTAATATCCATGTAGTGTGAGTATAAATATATATATACATATTAGTAAATAATTTATCATTTATTTATATTACTTATATTTAAGAGTCAATAATAATTAAATATGAATGAAAAATGATATAATAATAATCTAAAAAACTTTTATTCTATCAAGGCATAAATATTATTTTATACACATATAACAAGTCATTGATATTTACTACACTGTATGGTTAATTGATTTGACGTGGTTCATATTGCTAACTAGAGAAATATTAATTATATTGCAAGCATACTTGATTGTTTTTTGTTCTTTTAAAAGATTTAAACAATTGAACAGATATATAAATTTTAAATATTTTTTTAGTATAAATTATCATATTGTCTATAAGATATTCATCTCCAACCTTATTGCATAATATTGTTTTCATTATTTTCATTTTTAAAGATGATATGTATAAGATAAGACAAATGACTCGATGATAGGAATAAACATTAACAAGTAGTATCTTTCAATATAGATTACTATAACAATTAAGGAAATATTCTCTGTCTGGTAGACTGAAATCATCTTGGGTATTTATCTTCGAGATGATTGATACATTTTGATAATTTTTTAAGGTTCATTATCCAGTAGAACCACTTGAACAATTGAAATTTTTTGTTTAAGTAAATATGTCGAATATATACCATATTGATCATCTTTTCGGATGGTTTCTTTTCAAAATATGAATTAATTGTTTTATTCCTATACATTTATGAAACATTGAAAAACAACAATCAAATAACGAGGGTCTATAGAAATGCAATTAAAACAAGAATATATTATAAATCTTTTCTTATCACCTTATTCTCATTAACTGGCAATTAAACTCAGTATTGTAAAAACTGTACTGGTTATCAAATTAGTCAGGATACTAGTATAGTGATATAGTGGTTCAATCGGTTGTTAAGTAATTAAACCGCATGCCGGTTAAACCAGATATACCTACTTATATTTATATATATATATATATATATAAATCAATAACAAAAAAATTTCAAATAGGTAGATACTCAAATTTATAATCAATATTCATAATCTACTCAAAATTCACATAAACAAACAACTTTAAGTCTTTAACAAATTCAAAGTCTAAATTATAAAATATACATCAATCCAAAAGTATCACTTAACAACCGCAAAATATAAATAAATGACACAAGTTCACAACTCACTCTACAAAACAAATAAATTTGGAGTTTTAACATTTAATACAAGGAGTCAAAATTGTCTCATATCGAGATTATATTTTTGCATCAATACAACAAGATTACACAAATGTCACTGAGATTACACACGAATATTAGAAACCAAAATGTGTAATCTAAGTATGCCTTGAAAGCATGTGCCTTGAAGTGTTGAAGAATGGTTGGAAATATGGGTCACCTTGTAATGAGTTTTTAAGTTTTTTTTTAAAAAAGTGTATAAACCGGCCGGTTTAGTCAAATACGGCGGGTTCATCAGTTTTGACCGGTTTTGATAATTGGCCGGTTCAACATCTGTACCATACCGGTTAGGGGTCCGGTTCATCGGTTTTCCGGTCGAACCGGCCTTACGGTACGATTTTTACATCATTGATTAAACCAACTATGAAAGTCTAATATGAAACTTAAAACATACATTGTTTTAAATAACTCATTTTTTCATCTAATAATAGTATATGTACTCATACTCTATAGTTGTCGCTATCCCATTTTGTGGGTGCGACAGAAATAATGCAATAAATACAATGAAGTCACCATTGATATTTTTTGAGGGAAAACATGAAAAACCAATTTTAAAATAAGGGTTGACTTGCTTATAGAGAAAAATTAAGTTCGGGGGTCGATTATAGATGAGGAAGGTGTTAGACACCTCATGCCGTCCGTTATAAAAATGGTACCTAGATCAGTTATGTGGATATTCGTTCAAAACATTAATTTTACACTCACATATTATCAAATAAAAAGAAAAGGACCAAAAACATATTTATTTTATTTTTTGTGCCTAATATGGAAGTTCATGCTCCTACATTTCTCTAGTCTCAATACAGAAATAAAGACTACATAGTTCTTTTAAAAAATAGTTGATTAGTTGATATGTTTTTTATTTTATTTTATTTTTATAAAGTTAACAACATAAGGTAACGTGACAAGACACTAGTCCTATAGTGCCCTATTTCACGTTTCTATTATTTAATCTTTTAAATATTGACAACATGAGGTAACGCGACAAAACACTAATCCTATAATGCACTACCTCTCATTGCTTTTTTTAGAACATAAAATAGCACGACAAGGAACAAGTCCTTATAGTGCACTATTTTACATTACTTTAGAAAACATAAAATAACGCTACAATGAACTAGTCCTATAGAACTAGTCCTATAGAACACTATTTTACATTGTTTTTAATTAAATTACATTTTTTAAATTGACAAGATGAGGTAATGTGACAAGGCACTAGTCCTATAGTGCACTATATTATATTTTTTAATTAAATTATTCCTTTTTAAATTAACAAGTAACGTGACAAGACACTACTCCTATAGTGCACTATCTCCCCTTGGTTTAGACAACATAAAATAGTGTGACAAGGAACTAGGCCTATAGTCCACTATTTTGCATTGTTTTTAATTAAATTCATTTTTTTAAAATTAAAAAGATGAAGTAACGCGACAAGGTACTAGTATTATAGTATACTACCTCTCCTTGCTTTAGATAACATAAAATAGCGCGACAAAGAACTAGTCCTATAGTACACTACTTTACATTATTTTTAATTAAACGTTTAAAAAAATAATAATAAGATGATGTAACGCGACAAGACACTGGTCTTGTGGTGCACTACCTCCCATATTATTTTTTTTTAAAATTTTATAATTTTGAATGCATTTTTTGACATCACAATTTTAATTTATACATAAAAGGAAAAATAAAATAAATATATATAAAAAAATAAATAAAAAACAGAGCATAAATATAAATAAAAAATAAATAAACAAAAAAAAACAACAACTAGGATTAGTGTTAGGGTTGCCATAGGGGCAACCTATTTTGTTGGCTGAGAGGCAGCGGTGGCGGCGCCTTCCACAACACGCCATGCTGGCAAGGCTGCCACGTCTACTAGACCATGCAGGCAGCACGACAATAAGCCATGGAGGGCTTAGACCACATGATGATCTGCCATGGGGCATCCATCATGGCCCACAGTGACAAGGGGGCTCCTCTACTAGTGACCGATGCGATTGGGTGCATAGAACCCATGGAGGAGCCGCTGACAGCCCCACCCGCAAAGGAAGCAAGGTCATCACGTGAGCAGTGTTGGATATCAACAGGTCAGAATACACCTAGAAGAGGATTGAATAGGTGTCACGGATCACTTGTTCCACTTTTTCTATATTTGGGCAAAACTAAAACAGACTGCAGATAATCGATTATGCTTGGACTTTAATCGATTATATAGTACTCATATATAATCGATTATGCTTGTGGATAATCGATTATCCTGACACTCGCATAACTTGATTCTTTAGTTTCTTGCAAAGCAAGTTACCGGTTACCGAAACTTTACACAATTAATTATTTAATGAGATTACAGAAAGACAATAAACAGATTATAGAATGCAACTCATATTAGCACGATTAATCAACAAAGTAAAGATGAAAAGTAAAGAGATTAGGGATTAGAAAGAGGTGCATAAGGAATTTTATCCTGGTTCATTTGTGGTTCACTATAAACTACATCCAGGCTCTCGTTCTGATCTCGGGAGATTTTTCTTCAACTATTGCAATTGTGAGTTTTAAAAACACACTTCCAATTACAAAATTAGAAAACTGAAGTTGATCCTTACTTAGCCTCTATGAGCTTGACAACCTAGGTTTGACCTAACTTAATCGCCTACTAGGATCTACTATCCTTTCACGATCTGCCCCAGCCTCGGTATCGCTCGAACTAAGACCTCTTAGCCTCTGTTGAAGATTACAAATATCTCTCTCGTAGTGAACTATTCACAAAGAGATCAACTTCCTTGTTCAAACAAAATGTATTGAGTTGACTTGAGTACTTAATACTTGGATTCAACACTTGAAAACTCGATCTAAAACATAAACCAGAAAATCCACAAGAACCTAATTATAAATGAAATTAATGTATTAGATTTTTTAAAAATCATTCACACTCTTCTTAGAAAAAGATTTTTCTCACAAATCTCTTAATGAAATCAAGAACTAGATGCATAGAAAACTAGAGACAAAATGCAATGTTAGTAGTCTCTAAGCCTAAATCAAAATACTTTCATTCCCTAGGTTTTCTAAATGCACTTTCTCACTACAATGCAATCTATGAAAATGTATGCTCTCTAACAATTTGCCACATTGGCAAGACTTACAGAATTTATACTAATCCTTCTTATATTGATATTAATTGATTATTCTTCCATTTAATCGATTAACGAGTTGTTAAAAATCAGTTTTCAGTTACGTCTTAATCGATTATATGGTGTCTTAATCGATTAACGTACTAAAAATATTAGATTAGTTAGTAACTGAATTCTAAATAATCAATTATCATAACTACTTAATCGATTATGCTGAGTTAAAAATGATATGATATGCACATGCTTTACATAGCTTTTCAAAATATATTGTGAAGAAGATCTGGCTCCTAACCTTGGCATGGTTTTGATGAAGAGATCAACATCACATAAAAGAAGAAAATGAAGAGTACTTATGAAGACAATGAAGACAAAGCTTCAAGAATTTTGAATCTAAGTCTTTACATACTTCTATCCTTATACTCTAAACTATACACTTAGTAGTAATGCTCAAAAGTATTTTAAAATAAAATTGATAAACACAAGTATAAATGAAAACAATTTTCAAAATAATGCGTAACAGGTTACTAGATCTAAGTGATAGGTTACTGTGACTAAGTAACATGTTACCAGAACTAAGTAATAGGTTACATGAGTGAGAAATGAGTCATCCAACAAAAAAATTGATCAGGGTAATCGATTATACCATGTGAGTAACCGATTACACAACACGGTAAATAATTACCTAATTGGACAGAGCAGTTGGATAATCGATTACACCTTTTGAGCAATCGATTACTGCCTGTGAAAATCAATTACCTAGTTGGACAAACTTGCTGGGTAATCGATTACCGCGAGCTGTTACACCAGTTTTCAGATTCAAACCACAGAAGTTTCAACCCAAACGAAATGGTTTCATTCCAAAATATTCTACCTTTTCGTAGAGGTATTATGGTTGATTAGAAAATCTATATAAATGCATTGAAACTCATTTCATAAACACAATCAATAGATAACTCAGATTGAACTCACTTACTAAAACTATAAATTTTATGAACTTGGTGTTATTACAATTTATTCAAACCTTCTGAGCATTAGTACTAAAGTAAATATTGAGTTATTCGATTGCAAAAGTTTATAAGTTCAAAATCTTTTAAATGCAATACATTGCCATTGTTAAACGGTTTCTTCATTCAAAGTATTTAATTAATTTCTTTCACAAGGATGTGATAAGATAGAGTCACTTGGAAATGGTGTTTTCCAAAAGTGATATAAGTGTTAGAGAGTGAGTAAGGTACAAGGGAATCTAGGGGTGAGAAATTGTAATTACCACTCTTAGTATCTAGTGAAGAAATCTCTTGTGTTGCAAGAGTACTGGATGTAGCCTTTGGTGGACAAGAAAGTGAACCAATATAAAAACATATGTGTACTTTATTCTCCTTTATCTCTTTACATTTTTTTTATAATTATTTATGCATATCTTTTTCCGCTGCTATTAACTCTTGAATTGTACAGAAAAAGCAGTCATAGTTTTAAACAACTAATTCACCCCCTCTTAGTTGCCATCTTAGTCTTACAATTGACACTATAGCTTTTTTTGAGTAACTTATTATCAAAATTGATCCTGTTTCGAAGATGGCCGCAAGATCATTTCTAGGAGAAGGTTCCACCATCAATCGCCCTCCAAGCTTTGTTGGAGAATTCTATGACTTCTGGAAGATCAGAATGAGAATCTTCATAGATTCTCAAGATCTAGACATTTGGAATGCAATTGAGGAAGAACCCTATGAACCCTTCACAGTTATTAACAGTGTGAGGGAAGTGAAGCTGAAATCCTCATGGAATGATGAAGACAGGAAGAAAGTGCAATATGATCTAAAAGCAAAAATATCCTCACTTCCTCACTTTGTATTGATGAATTCTTTAGAGTATCAAATTGAAAATCTGCTAAAGAAATGTGGGATACTCTAGAGACCACACATGAAGGAACCGAGGATGTAAAAAGGTCGAGACTAAATACTCTTTCTTAGGAATACGAAATGTTTTGTATGAAGTCTGGAGAGAAAATACTTGATTTACAAAATAGATTTACTCACCTTACAAATAATCTCATTGAACTTGGAAATACTTTATCAAATAATGACTTGAACTTAAAAGTTCTAAGATCACTCACCAGAACATGGCAACCAAAAGTTATAGCCACTTTTGAAAAGAAAAGTTTATCAAAAATGTCACTGTCTGCTTTGTTTGGGAAAATTGCAGTGACATTAATTGGAACTCAGTCAGTTTGAACAACATGAAGACCAAGAAAATAAGAAGAAAAATATCTCTCTCAAAGCAAAGGTGAATAGATGTGATATATGAGTTTATTTGCAAAGAAGTTCAGCAAGTTCCTTAAAAGGAACAAAGGCGCTAAAACTTGACAAATGAAGAAATTTACCAAGAACAATGATGCTTCCACTTCAAACCAAAACTTTACATGCTTTGAATGTGTCAAGCCTGGTCATATGAAAATGGACTGTCCAAATCTGAAGAGGAATGCCTTCAAGGGTAAGAATGAAATGAAGACTAGACGAAGAGCCTACATAGCTTGGAAAGATAATGATACCAGTTTCGCCTCTGAACCAGAAAATGAAGAACAAGCACATCTCTCACTCATGGCATCTCGTCACACTGATGATGAAAAGGTAAATGAATGTAACCTATTTTCTTCTTCTGAATTGCAAATTGCATTTAATGATTTACATGATGAATACGTCAAACTCACCAAACTATATTTAAAACAAAAAAACTGAGTTAGAAGCATTCATAAATAAACCATCATCATCTTCATGTCAAAACCGCATTACTCTTGAAAAGAAAATTTTCAATGTTAAGTCTTGAACTAAATAAAGTAAACAAGAGTAGCAAAGATCTGGACACAATTATCAAAGTTCAGAGACATTCTATAGACCGAAGAGGTCTTGGCTATTCTAAAAGCCAAAATTCTAAGAATGAAAATGTCTCAACAAAGATAAACTTTCAAAAAAAAAGTATCCATGCATTTAATAGTAATGCATCTTGGATACATAAGCATCATCCCATATGTACTTACGGTAAGAAACATGGGCATACACCAAACACTTGTATGATTAGAAAACATGGTGTACCCTTAGGTCATTATAGATGGGTTGAGAAAGGTGCTAACCATGTATGACCCAAAGAAAATTGGGTGCCTAATATTACTTAACCTGTTTTGCAGGAAAATTTGAGAGTCGTCTGCAATCTATGGTACTAGGACATGGTCTGCTCAAAGCACATGACGGGAGACAACGATAAGTTCTCTGTCCTTACTCCAAGGGACAAAGGTTATGTCACATATGATGATAACAGCAAAGGAAAAATACTTGGAGTTGGTAGAATCGATAAGTCACCTTCAACAACTATAGAAGGAGTATTATATGTTGAAGGACTCAAGCACAACTTGTTGAGCATAAGTCAACTATGTGACAAAGGATTTCATGTGGCATTCTACCCGGATAAATGCATCATCAAAAGTAAGGATTCTAATAACTCTAAAGTAATAGGTAAGAGAATAAATAATATTTATATGATTGACATAGATTCTTCTTTACCAATAAAATGTTTAGTTGCTAATAATAATAATGATGCATGACTTTGGCATAGGAGAATTGCTCATATTCATAGGGATCATTTGAATAAGAAAGATTTAGTTGTTGGTTTACCCAAAATGAAGTTTGTTAAAGATAAACTATATAGTACTTGTCAAATGGGTAAACAAACAAAAACTTCTTTGAAACCTAAGCATATGATTTCTTCCGATAGACCATTGTAGTTACTACACATGGACTTTTTTGGCCCCTCAAGGACCAAGAGTTATGGTGGTAACTACTATGCTCTTGTTATAGTAGACGATTTCTCAAGATATACTTGCTCAAGATAAACTTCGACTCTATTCTTAGTACATAAGAATGAGGCATTCAATGCCTTTAGCAAATATTCTAAAAGAGTTCAAAATGAAAAATCTCTAAAAATCGCTATTATGAGAAGTGATCGTGGAAGAGAATTTCAAAATGCTTCTTTTGAAGAATTCTGTAATGATCTAGGTAGCAATCACAATTTTTATGCTCCTAGAACACCACAACAAAATGGTGTTGTAGAGAGAAAGAATCGATCCTTAGAAGAACTTGCTCGTACAATGTTGAATGAAACTAATCTCCCAAATTATTTTTGGGCTGATGCAGTTAGTGCGACTTGCTATGTTTCAAATAGAATTCTCATAAGACCAATTCTCAAGAAAACCCCATATGAACTCTTTAAAGATAGAAAACAAAACATTTCTCATTTGCATGTATTTGGTTGTAAATATTTTGTTTTAAATAATGGTAAAGATAACTTAGGCAAGATTGATGCAAAAGCTGATGAAAGACTCTTCCTAGGCTACTCTCTTACAAGTAAAGCTTATAGAATTTTCAATAAAAGAACTTTAGCCATGGAAGAATCTGTTCATGTATCTTTTGTTGAAACAATCCTATAATAAAGGATGGGCTAACTCTTGATGAAGAGGACTTTCCAAGTTCCCCTTCAAATGAGGATTCTTTTACCAATGCAACAACCAATACTGAGCACTTGAAAATGGATGATACTCTATCTTCTCAAGAAGAGCATATTCATTCTGATTTACCCAAAGAATGGAGAACTCATTGAGACCATCCTATTGACAACATCATTGGCGACATAAGTAAGGGTGTCACTACTCGTTTAAAGCTAAATGATGTTTGTTTAAACATGGCCTTCATTTCTCAAATAGAACCTTCCAAGATTGATGATACAATAGAGGATGAACACTGGATTCTTGCTTTCAAGAAGAATTGAACCAGTTTGAGAGAAATGAAGTTCGGGAACTTGTTCCTAGATCAAATAATAGGCATGTTATAGGAACACGTTGGGTATTCCGTAATAAATTAGATGAAAATGAAATTATTGTTAGAAATAAAGCTAGACTGGTAGCACAAGGATATAATGAGAAAGAAGGAATAGATTTTGATGAGACCTTCACTCCTGTTGCTAGACTTGAGGCTATTCGGTTGTTACTTGCATATGCATGCTCTTTAAATTTTCAGTTATATCAAATGGATGTAAAAAGTGCATTTCTTAATGGTTATATACAATAGGAAGTATTTGTAAAACAACCTCCAGGTTTTGAAGACTACAAACATTCTTCTCATGTTTATAAATTAAAGAAAGCTCTATATGGCTTAAAGCAAGCTCTGCGTGCTTGGTACGATCGTCTAACAAACTTTCTTATTGAAAAAGGCTTTACAAAAGGAAAGGTCGACACCATACTATTTATTAAGAAAATAAATCATCATACTCTTCTTGTTCAAATATATGTAGATGATATTATTTTTGGTTCTTCTAATGAAACCTTGTGTAGTGATATTTCCAAAATGATGCAAGGGGAGTTTGAAATGTCTATGACGGGGAAGCTAAATTACTTCCTTGGATTACAAAATCAAACAACTCAAGGATGATATTTTTTTAGTCAATCCAAATACTGCAGAGACTTGCTGAAAAGATTTGGAATGGATGACTGCAAGTCAATTGCCACTCCTATGGTTCTGGCACATATATTGATACGGATGAAGCTGGAAAATGCATTGATATATCAAAGTATCGAGGTATGATCGGTTCCCTACTTTATTTAACTGCTAGTAGACCTGATATAATGTTTAGTGTCTGATTGTGTGTTTGATATCAATCTAAACCAAAAGAGTCACATTTAGTTGCTGTCAAAAGAATCATTAAATATCTAAGAGGCACAACTGATGTTGGATTATGGTATCCAAAAGGAAGTGTATATGATTTGGTTGGATATTCAGATTCATATTTTGCTGGATGCAAAACTGAGAGAAAAATTACAAGTGGTACTTGTCATATATTAGCTAATGTATTGGTCTCATGGTCATGCAAGAAACAAGCTTGTATTGCTCTAAGTACTGCTGCGGTAGAATACATAGCGACAGGTAGTTGTTGTACCCAAGTGTTGTGGCTTAAACAACGCAAGATTATGGCTTGGACTTAGGCTGCATACCTCAAAATGTGACAATACTAGTGCTATAAATGTCACAAAGAATCCAATAATGCATTCTAGAACCAAATACATAGATATAAGACATCATTTCCTTAGGGGCCATGTCCAAAAGAAAGATGTATATGTAGAATTTGTTGATATTCATGACCAACTAGCAGATATATTCACTAAACCCTTGACAAAAGAAACTTTCTATAAAATTAGACGTGAATTAGGCATACTTGATGAAACTTACTTGTCTTAAATACTTATTCATGATTATATGTTTTCTTCACTATGCTTATAATATGCCTACTTGCTTTTAAAGTTGCTAAAAAAAATTTCAAATTTCAAATTCATGGGTATGTAATCGATTACATGTGATGAGTAACTGATTACCAGGAATTAGGTATGCTTGTAAATTTATATTCTGGGTTCAGTATGCGATTACTCTAGAGAATAACTGATTACAACATTGAGGAGGAATCTTCAATAACTAATTACCCTCTTGTGTAATCGATTACCTAAGACGTCTCTTTGAAATATGGAAATTATTTCGTGGTGAGTAACCGATTATTCACTTGCGTAATCGATTACTCTGAGCATTATTTAAGTTTCCCTCCTCATTTTTTCAAACACTTCTTCTTCCTCCTCAAACCATCTTTTTCGTGTTCAACCTAGAGTTTTCCTAAAAACCTTAGTTTTGATCCAATTTATGTGATTTTTGAGTCGTTTTATATCATATTTTCAATTCTAAATATTTCTATTCCATAGATTTTGTGTTTAGTGGCCCCAATCAAAAATCCCCAAATCTCTCAAAACCTAACCTTTCAAAATCCGCAATTCATGACTTCACCATCAAGAGCTAAGAACCAACGTACTGGTGTTTCTCAAAGAAAGCAAGGAGCTTCATCTTCTGAGGCTAATCCTTTGGATTTGGCACATCTTCTTGCAAATGATGTTCAACGCAAAACATTCTCAGAGCATTTTCTCGAACGCTCCATTTTCGCTCCTAAGTATGGTAATGTCAGTAACTTTGAGTTTGAAGATTTTCATTTCCCTACTCTTCTAAGGCTACAAGATCTTTTTGATTTCTGTGACTTATAACTCACTTATAAACTTATATCCGTTTTTTGGGTACTAACAAAGGTATTCATCATCCTACGAGTAAGAAATTAATCTATTTTGATGTACATGATTGTCTCTCCCAACATGTGTCGCTACTAGGAATATATAACTAAATTAGGTTTTGTCAAATAAACTAATCAATTGACTTATAAGTCAATTGACGCCACCACCAAGCACACACATACATTAAGAAATGTTGTATAGCTTTTTAACAAATCTTTACCCCTTTAATGAGATAAGGTTAACAAAATCCATATTTGTAATGAAACAATAATGCTTCATTGATAATTAAAATTAAGATTTTTTCTAGATATTTTCATTTTCAAATTATATACATATATATATATATATTAATGCTAAAAGTTTCGCCTATGAAATGATACTTGTTGAGAGAGGTAACCAAAATATCTTGGTACAACAATGTTCTATTGATGATTAAATATTTTATTTAATCAAATCTATGTTTTAATGTAAAGACAAATATAAATGAAGGAAAAAAATTAAAAAAAGTAAGATTTTTCTAGAAATTATCATTTTAAAATTATATTTATATATATAAGGTTAATGGCTGAAATTTGCCTATGAAATAATACTTGTTGTGAGAAGTAACCAAAATATTTTGGTACAATAATGCTTCATTTATAATTAAATATTTTATTTTAATTAAATCTATGTTTTAATGTATAGACAAATATAAAAGAAAGGAAAAATTAAAAAGTCAGATTTTTTCTGCAAATTATCATTTTAAAATTATATTTTTATACATAAGATTAATGGTTGAAGTTCACTTCTGAAATGATACTAGTTGTGATAGGTAATCAAAATATCTCGACGGATAATAGCCTCTCGTCCAAAGGACGAGGGTACCTTAAAAGTACCTAAATTATTTTCAACAATATAATTGGATTTTTTGTTTTTAACAAAATTATTAATTTTTTTTTTGTTATACCTTCGTAATTTCTCTCTTTACTTTATTCCAAATTTATTTTTCTTCTTTAAACAATAATAAAGGTAAGAATATAATTCAAAATGAGTAATTAATAGTGTTAGACTTTGAATTAAGAGTTAAATATGAACCATTTATTTACTAAAAATAACACTTAAATCAGATGGACTCAATATATATTACTTTTTAATAAAGTCATTTATGTTATTTTTACAGTTGGATATTAATTATCAAGTCTGTATACAATCATTGGTTAGCAATTTCTGTTACAGTTATGGAAGTGATTGGCTGTCCAGTCACAGACAATTTACTAGCTGTTAAGGGATTGCTCTCCTGTACTCTCTCCAATTGATTTATGATCCAACTAGATATGCTGGCACTATCAGAAGTTTTGTGCTCCTTATTTTTAATATTTTATATTTCTATTTTTAAATTTAATAATGTAAGAAATTTTGGGTCACATGTAGTGTTTAAATATGTTTAGAGTTATTATTTTAAGTAGCCATACTAAAGTGATCTACTTCAAGTAAGGTGGATAGTTATGGACATAATTTTCATTGAAATTATTGTGTAGATACCTAAAGCCTTATTTCTATTTTTATGATGGGGAAAAATAGGAAATAAGAAAATTAAAAATGCATTATCCTTAAAGGGGATGCTTGTCTTATAAATAGGGGTTATGGTCCCCAATTGTAGACAACACATAGCACAACAAGAACCACAACATACATGCAAACATGTCATTCTCTTCATCCCATTAGAGGAGAAACTAAGCTAAAGGTGATCTACAATTGGAAGACCAAAGAACCTACATGTTCTACATAAACATGCATTTGCATACAAAGACGAAGGACATGGACTTGGTGGATACATGATGAAGGATGGTATAAAGTTCGTTCACCATATTCTCAATAAGTATATTAAAGTACGCTTCTGCTCTAGTTTTATATTTATTCTCAATAATTTGATATGAAAGATCTTGACTATATATGATGATTGTTATCATCATCTTTAGTATGCATTATGAATCATTAAGTTTATAAAGTCTCCCATCACATTAAAGTCTATCTATATAGAAGATTTTATCTTTCAAGTGGTATCATAGTCACTTTCATTTCATGTCATTGAGAAATAATGATATGGTAGAATTGTCTTTCTAGAAATTCAATGTTTTACAAATGATCATGTTAAAATGGAACTTTGTTATTTCAAGACTTACAAATATTGCTATTCAATTTTTGGTTGTAAGTTGTATGAGAATAAAAACCACATAAATGTAAGAACAAGTAACAAATTCATTGACTGTTTTAATTTTTGCTTGATTATGTGATGTAAATTTTGCATGAATTCTTCTTTGTGGGCAATAAATGTAATGTAGTCATAGTTGAAATATGCACTAATAACCATTAGTTCCAACAATTCACCACATGTGAATGTAATTCATGATAAGGTCTTTGGTTCTATATATTAAGGTGGCATTTTGTTGGAATTATTTTTTGGAAACGTTTAAACCATATTTTAGTTTGCAAAACTAGTTAGTTATAAAGTTGCAAAGGTTGGTGACTTAGTTAAAATATTTTCAGAAGTATAAGTGTTCGACACTGTGATGTTTTTGAATTTAAATTATTAAAACTTTAAAATAGGGATAATTTAAAAATGGACGTGTCGCCACTATATGCCTTGCACAATGTTCAAATCCAAAGGTGACCACTGTTTGGTTTATGTATTTTTTAAATAACCTGGGAATAGTTCATTTACAAATGAAATGTTTTGATTCCCTAGAAGGTTGCATAACTTCAGAATATGAATTTATGAAACAGTAATTTATCACTTTATTTACGTTTTATTCTAAAATATAAAACTGTATTTGTTACTTTATGTAAAGGTTGGGTGTTACTGTTTTAGTGTAAAGGTCTCTAGTTGAACATTTTTTGAGTAAATTGTTTTGGTACTTCATGTTTGAAGAGGTACACTATAATTAAATTTGTGGTTGTCAAAACAGTACAAAAGTTAACCATGGGTTGCACTGTTTGGGGATGTTCATGTTAAAGTCCTGTTCTTGGGTTCCATAATCAATACCCACTAGATGCATGATTTTACTTTTCTATCAAAGTTTGTTTATTAAAACAACTGTTCACTAGTCTAGTGAATAAAGTGCAACATGTACCCTTTAGTGAAGGGTTCCATGTTCGGACCTAGGGATATTACGTGACTGGAAAGGAGCCTTAACATTAGGTTACTGGTGTAACATGATAATCCAGTCTCCAAAATATATATTTATACGATTTATATAAGTAAGATATATTTTGAATTAAGTGTTGCAGATATCTTTTGTACTATAGAATTGTTGGACATTTTATTTGAACCTATAAAAACAAGAAGTCACTAAAGTGACATTTCTTGTATAGATTGTTCATAATAATTATCAAATATTAGTGTGATATGTACCCATACGAATATTAATTGGCTCAAAGACAAATTATTATTTGGCCAGATTATATATACGCATGTGATGGTAAACATGCAATATTTATAAGGTTGCATATGTCAATAGTAAATCAATCCAAAAAAGGGTTTATTATTAGATACACATTATGATCAATGTTTGACCATTACAACAAGAGTACCATTAGTTGGCAATGGAATATCAAGCCAATTGTATGTTTGCAGTTTTATGTGAATAGTGATCGGCCTAAAGGAAGATTGCTATTTGGCCAAAATTACAAATATACTTGTCGTAATAAACATGTGATAATCATACAGTTTTCCATATGAATAGTAAGTTGGTCCAAAGAAATGCTTATTGTTTGACAAGACTGATTATCAATATTTGATTACTACATTCAGTATACCACTTACAAGTTAATATTTTTGTCCAAAGACTGAATATTAATGTTGTACTAGGTAAATGTGGTGTGCCCCACCATTATTTGAATCTAATGTTTAAAGTTAATGTGAGTTTAATTGCAAGAATTATTTCAATTTGTTTTGTTTTTTTTTCTATTGAATTCTATGCTTTTATAATGTCTGTACATACCTATTCTATAGTCTTCCTAAATTGCACTAACTTTAAGAATTAAGGAAAGAACATTGTGTTTGTTCTCGAATGCATGAATTTAGACCTTGAACTTTAGAAAGGAACAACTCATTAATTTTAAGGAAGTTCCATTAAGGATAAAAGGAACTATGAGGAATAAGAATGTTAAAATAGCATGAGTCTTATTTTCATTAGGTATGCAATTTCATGAACATTCATGGGTGCAATGTTTTAGGAATGAATTTTAAAGTTAAAGATATATAGTAGATTCCGTATGCATTGGCTAAGTGAGTCTAATGTATATATAAAGTTGTGCACATCAGGATATTGTGTACTTTGTTATGCAAATGTTTAAGGAATCTAGTAACCAATAATTGGAAGACAATCAATTAGGTTATTAAGTACTTATAAATAATGAATAAATTATCTTCTCACATACATAAAGTGATTCAGTTAGATATCATTATGTATTGTTATTTAGTCTTGTTAGACGTTAATATAGTTAAAAATCTATATCTGTCTATTTGGTGGATGATGAGCTATTTCGAAAAGTGCTAAGCATACACTTATAGCTCATCTATTGTGGTAGCGATTTTCATATTTTATTATGAGACATCTAATTATGGGATATGACTATACATTTGTCAATTGGTTGGTAATTTGGGTATATTGAAATACCATTAAAGTTATACTGTGACAAAAGGTTAGTATTGCTATATATGGTTTAACGAAACAATTCATAGTCGCCTAATGTCTATAGATCATATTGACTCAAACTCCAAGTTATAAATCTGCTCACTAAAGGTTTATCATCTAAGGTTTTTCACAAGCTCATCGCTCATATGAATAATGTATTACTTGAGGATATTTCAGTTCAGTGGGAGTTTTGTATATGAGTGTTTTTCCCGGTTTAGATATAAAGATCAATAAAGTTTTTCTGCAGAATAAGGTTTTTCTGCAGAATAAAGCTTATGGTTCAGTTTCACTCTGAAATTTATTTATGGGATCTCACTAAAGTAAAGGAGGACCAATTGAAAATAGACATGTATAGATCACCTTTATGTGATTTTTATGCTGCACATTTCATGATTGATCTAATGTCATTTAGTCGTGTTAATATTAGTGATCATTAATTGGTTTAGTTATGATTGATATAACGAAAGCCACTTTGATTATTAATATAATTAATGGACGAGATAATGATATGTCTAAGATTTATAATGACATATTTTTGAGCTCATAAAGTCTAACACGATTTGTAAAATTACATATGTGACAAGTGAAAGATTGTAAGGAATTTTGGGTCACACATGTAATGTTTAAATGTGTTTAGAGTCATTATTTTAAGTAGCCATACTAAAATGATCTACTTCAAGTAAGGTATATGGTTAGAGACATAATTGTTATGGAAATTATTATGTAGATACATAAAGTCTTATTTCTATTTTGATGATAAGAAAAAATAAGAAATAAGAAATAAGAAAATTGAAAAGGCATCACCCTTAATGAAAGGGAATGCTTGTCTTATAAATAGGGACTATGATCCCCAATTGTAGACAACACATAACACAACAAGAACCACAACATACATGCAAACATGTCATTCTCTTCATCCAATTAGATGAGAAACTAAGGCTAAGGGTGATCTACAATTGGAAGACCAAAGAACCTACATGTTCTATATGAACATACATTTGCATACAAGGATGAAGGACATGGACTTGGTGGATACATGATGAATGATGGTATAAAGTTCGTCCACCATATTTTCAATAAGTATATTAAGGTATACTTCCGCTCTAGTTCTATATCTATTCTCGATGATTTAATATAAAAGATCTTGACTATATATGATGATAATGTTCATCATCTTTAGTTTGCACTGTGTATCATTAAGTTTATAAAGTCTCTCACCCATTCATTAAAGTCTATATTAAAGATATTTTTCCTTCAAATAATGTTAATTTTGTGTTATATTTTAAGTAGATTTTATGAAACAAGCATACATTGACAACATGAAAAATTTGAAGTACAACATTTTAGTCCAAGAATCTACATTAAGTTTGTACAATACTTATTCTTTGAAAAGAAAGACAATATCATAATTTTTCTTTCTTCTTATCATTATTTTATAAAAAAACTTGTCTTGACATCTTTATCTTCCATATATTTACACACTTAAGACTAAACATTACTACCAAGTGCAAGTAAACAGTTTTACTTAAATAATTGCGTAATCAAACTACATGATTACACATGTTCATCTACGTGATTGCACATTTCTTTTATTTTTTTAATTATGTAAGTAAACAAATAGACAATAATTGATTAACATTTTACTTAATTTTTTTTTTGGGATAGTTTAGTACTGAATGAACACTTCATTTTATGTGATACTACTAATAAGACAACAGAAAAACTACAATGAAGGTGAACAATAATAGTTAAAAATGAAAAAAATGAAAAACATTAGTCAATCAATAACTATACTTTTTTCTTACTAACATCTAATCATCAATTGTTATCCCTAATAATATTTGATATCGTAATAGTTAATTAAAAATAGAACATAAGGTAATGCATGATTACTTGGTGGTGTAAAAAAAAATTATATTGATGCATCGGAAGTAAATTGTATAATTAAGTCAAAATTGTGTTCTCACTTACCCATGTTAGCTGCTCAGTACTGACTATAAATTTTGACTAAAAATTGTTATTATTGAGGTCAAATTTCTAAAAACATTTTTAATTTTATTTTTCTACTTGAATCAAGTACCATAGTCCATGCATTTTATTTTGTTTCACTAGATTCTTATTCTTTAGTCTTTACTAATAAAACATATGTGCAATTTTGTTACCCTCTTAAAACTGAGTAGACAAGCAATAAAACGAGGGAGTAGTGTTCACGAATGAGTCTCATTTTCACTCTATTCCTTCCCGGTCCAAAAAGGCACGTTACAGATTGATAAGAGTTACAACTCTCAACCTGAGACTGAACAAAGTGAGTCCATTACGAATACTCTTGGATCTTGACCAGTGAATAGGACAATCCAAAAAGATACGTCATTGACCAGACAAGAGTGACAATATAGCACAGAGACCACTACTGACATTCATCTGCTACGCTACCTCAATATAACTATCGCGCCATCTAAACGACACATGCCTCTACCACAAACCGAAGGCAACCTACACACTACGCTTTCTTCCCAATGATAACATAGGCTTACAATATGACTAAATAGTCTAGCGCAAGCTATACGTCAACTAACCACAAAGTACATATCTGTCGGAGCCTTCCAACACAGGGAAAGCAATCTCTGCTTTTTTGAGAAAGCGAGACAAGGCTATTTGGTCGGCTAGGCCTATTGGGTAAACACATAGTAAAACACACTTAGAGGAGGGTGAATAGTTGCAGCAGATCACTAATACCGCATTTCCGGATACTGAGAATATTGAAAAACAATTCAAGATAATCGATTATTACACATGACAATCAATTATTATCAGTAAAAAACTAATCAATTATTATTCGAGCTATTCCATTATTTTGATTCTTTGAAATCTTGATAAAAGAAGTTTCTTGCAAAACAAGTTATCTCAGAAACAATCTTTACAGTTTCAATTTGCATAACGAAAATATTCCAAATGCTAAATCTATAATGTATAGATAAAAAATCAATATGCAAATTCGAGACCACAAGCAAAATGTAAAGACCGAAATTAAAAGAGATAAATGGATAGAAGAGTGCGCCAAAGAATTTTAGTCTGGTTCATTTGTGGGCCTACCTGCAATCTACATCCAGTTCACCCCTTCAGATCTTGGGAGAATTCACTATGGAATCAAATGTATGTTACAAACACACTTCCAATGACTTTCCAAATGCTCATTTGTTGGACCTAGAGTCTCTCGCAATGGTTTGACTTCCTACTCGTCTCTTAGGATAATGCCTTTGTAAAGGTGAAGACTCAAAACCTAACCTCAGCTAGATTTTCACTCTAATTCTCAACAATTTTGAGAATTTCAATTCGATTAGCTAAAGAAAAATATGAGTAATTTGCATCTTATATATGCTAACAGAACACTAAACTTAGAAACAAACCCAAAGACAAAAATATCACAACAAACCAAAGTCTAATTGAAGATTAATGCAAGGTTTGTGTATGTGAAATCTATAATGCACTTTATGAAAAGAATGTAAAAATAATTCATTTTCACTCTTGAAAACCCAAAGAAACTTTAATACTATTCAACGCAAGATTTCGGGTTAGAGAATTTTATGAATGATACAAAATTTTGAAAACCAAGATTTTGAGCACATGAATGGAAAATAGTTTTTATACAAAACTATTTTCTGTTAGATCTAATCGATTATCATAGCTGGTAATCGATTATCGAGTAGCTAAAATCTTGAAATATGTTGGAAATAGTCGATTGATTCTTGAGTAATCATTATTGATTCCAAGAGATCTAAATCATTTAGCCACTAGAACTATATCTGATCGATTATTCCCATACATAATCGATTATCAGGTTTCATGGCTAAATAATTGATTATCACTTCATGGTAATCGATTAGTAGAGTTGAAATGTAGTTTCTTTGATGCATGATGAACCTCGTACATGATGTATGTGTATGTAATGCGTGATTTTGAAAAAAGTACCATTTTGATGCAACAAAATCATGTTTGAATGAATGATATGTCTCATTTTAGATAAACTAATTTTAAGCCTTGTGAACTTCCATCCTAGGTTCACCTAACCTAGACTCAATCCAAGCAAGCATCTTATGACTTCTATAAAACATAAAAGCTCTTCCTAAGACTACGATCACCTTGATCCTTGGCATGTTGTTTGTAGAGTTTTCTTCATCTTCAACCTTTCCTAAAGTCCTTGTCTTCATCAAAACCATATGAGTTGATCATACTTGAAACCTTGGACTCCTATTGCAATGTCAATCTCTCCCTTTTTGATGATGACAAACTTTGAGTGATATCAATCGTTTGACAAGCTTGATTTCGATCAACTTTATGTTATTTTTGCAAAGGTTGTGAAATCATAAGTGTTGATCCCCCTCACTTTGTTCTCCCCATCAATCCATACATGAGGTAGTGTGTAGGGTAGCTCATTTCTTTTTCCTCTTTATTTAGATGGGTGAGGAAACATCATTTATAACCTGCAAAACTCTAACAACATTTTCTCCCCTCACCATTGAAAATTGATGGGTGGTTGATGGATACACCATCGTCATCAAAATGTTTAGTAGACCCATTGTGATTTTTGCCTGGAATCAATGATCTAAGTGGTCAAGCTAGTACTATCGTACTGGATCTTATATCACTTCTTGGGTAAAAATAGAGTAAAATACACTTAGAAGGGGGGTGAATATGTGTAGTGGATCACTAATGCCGCTTTTCCAGATATATGAGAATATTGAAAAATAGTTCAGGATAATCGATTATTATACAGGACAATTGATTATTATTAGTAAAAAAAAACTAATCGATTATTATTAGAGCTAATCAATTATTATGATTCTTTGAAATCTTGATCAAAGCAGTTTATTGCAAAACAAGTTATCTCAGAAAAAATATTTACAGTTTCAATTTGCTTAACGAAAATATTCCAAATGCTAAATCTGAGTAATTTGCACCTTATATGTGCTACTAAACTCAGAAACAAACCCATAGACAAAAATCTCACAACAAACCTAAGTCTAATTGAAGATTAATGCAAGGTTTTTGTTTGTAGAATCTATAATGCACTATATGAAAAGAATGTAAAAATAATATCTTTCACTCTTGAAAACCCAAATAAACTTTCATACTACTAAACCCAAAGAAACTTTCATACTTCTAAACACATGAATGGGAAAACTGTTTTTATACAAAACTGTTTTCTGTTAGATCTAATCGATTATCTTAGCTGGTAATTGATTATTAACTAGCTAAAATATTGAAATCTGTTTGAAATAATTGATTAATTCTTGAGTAATTGATTATTGATACCAAGAGATCTAAATCATTTAGCTACTTGAACTATATCTAATCGATTATTCCTATACATAATCGATTATCAGGTTTCATGGCTAAATAATTGATTATCACTTCATGGTAATCAATTAGCAGAGTTGCAAAGTAGTTTTTATGATACACGATGAACTTTCTATGTGATGTATGTGTATGTAATGCATGATTTTGAAATAAGAACCATTTTGATGCAACAAAATCATGTATAAAGGGATGATATGTCTCATTTTAGTTAAATAAACTTTAAGCCTTGTGAGACTTCCATCCTAGGTTTACCTAACCTAGACTTATTCTAAGCAAACATCTTAGGAGTTCTATAAAACATAAAAGTTTTTCATAAGACTACGATGACCTTGAGTCTTGTAATATTGTTTGTAGAGTTGTCTTCATCTTCAAGCTTTCCTAAAGTCCTTGTCTTCATAAAAACCATGTGAGTCGATCATACTTGCAACCTTTGACTCGTATTGTGATATCAAAGTCAACAACATCTACAAGGGAATATTCCACAAACCTCTTCACTATAATTAGGGGACTCCCTCTCGTAAGGAAGCTACACTCTATCTCTTGATATTACTCTCTTACTCTTGTATTATGCATTCTTATATATCTCTCACATACTGGCTTGATCATTGAAAACCAAATCTGGTACATCCCTCGACACACTCACGTAGATATTAAGCGACATGAAGAAGACTCTTCACCAACTACCATTCATTCAGATCCTACCTTTCCAAGACCAAATAACATTAGTGTCATTTGTGGCTTACCTATATCATGGTGACCACCAACAACCAAGCATGTAGTTCTCACTCCAAACAACGAATTCAGGATGACATCAATACTATCTTCAGAGGTTCTACGGTGGGGAGCACCTCTAGATTCGCTCAGAAAAAATACCTTCAGGAGGTCATGCACACGATAGCAAGATTGGGCAACCTTCAACTGATGGATAATAGAAAGGCCCCTCCAATTTCATATGATGATCGTGATTATGATAGTATTATCCGCGAGCATAATGACCCTCTCATTATCATTGTGAAGCTCAACAACTAGAAGGTTGGTAGATTGCTAGTGGACCAAGGCAACTCGACTGAGATCATGTTCCAAGCACTATTCAGCCAGATGGGTCTTCGTATAGAAGATTTATTGCCTTTTGAAGGCCAACTAATTGGCTACACCTGAAAGGGTGTCACCCCAAGAGGCCATGTCAAAGCATATCTAACAATTGGCGATCAACCCCTCTTCTGGATAATTAAAACCCCATTTTTGGTTGTTGACACTAAGTCGACCTATAATGCGATTATCGGACACGAACCCTAAATTCCATTTATATGTTGTATCCATACCACACCTCTGAATAAAATTCCTTTCAATTGACCTTAGAGTCTCCATTGTCCGGGGAGACTAGAATAGTGCATGAAGTTGCTACCAACAATGTCTCCAAGGCAACCATGCACTAGAACTAAGGTTGCTGCCATCAAAGGAGACAAAAAGCATACGCATGTTGGAGCTAGATGAGGTTGAATTTTTTTTTTCTGCAGCTCAAACTATCGTTGGATAATTTTGTTTACCTGGGTAGGTCACTCCCAACAAATCATAGGCAAAAGCTAGTGGCATGCTTTCAGGCAAACAAAGATTTATTTGCATGGATAACTACAAATATGACAGGTATTGATCCTTCAATCATGTATCATCATATGACAACTCAACCAAGTGCAAAACCAGTCGCCAAGAAAAGGAGAAAATGAAAGAACTCATTGAAGTTGGATTCATCAGAGAATCACCAACACAACCTGGTTGGCAAATGTAGTGCTGGTTAAGAAATCGTCTGGTAAATGGAAGATGTACGTGTATTACACCAACCGGACAACCTATTGCTATGTGTAAATGGAACATCGACCATTTGGTGGAAAAATCATTCATGTTTCAATACATGTCATTCATGGATCCCTATTCCTGATGCAACCAGATCTCCATGTATCCACTAGATCAGGAGAAAACATCATTCATCATCAACCGGACAACCTATTGCTACACAGTGATGCCATTCGACTTAAAGAATGCAGAGGCTACTTATCAAAGAATGATGAAGAAGGTCTTTAAATGGTAGATTGGTAAGATATGGAGGTATACATGGACGATGTGATAGCAAAGAGCTTACCTTAGGAAGACCATATATCCATACTCAAGGATATTTTCAGGCAACTTAGGAAATATAACATGAGACGCAATCCTGAAAAAATGTACCTTTGGGGTAGAAGTAGGGAAGCTCCCCGATTTTCTCCTAACAAGTCGAGGGATTGAGCCCAACCCTGCCAAGTGTCAAGTTGTCATAGAGATGAGGAGTACCCACACAATTAAGGAAGTGCAACAGTTGAACAACCTCTTGGCCGCCCTATCTAGGTTCCTCCCCTCCGTTGTCAAGCATTCACTCCTTTTGGTCTAGTTGCTAAAGAAGGACAAAAAGTTTGAATGGTCAGAAGACTATGAAAATGTCTTCGGAATATTTAAACAATATCTTGCCGTACCTTTAATTCTAACGAAGCCAACACCCAATGAGGTGTTGTACATATACGTAGCGGTAACAAAAGAAGAAGTAGTGGCGACATTGATTCGAGAAGCTGATGAAGGTCAATGCCTAGTGTACTCCACCAGTAAGGCACTATAAGTTCTAGAGCTCATATATCGGATGTTAGAAAAGTGGCATTTTCCATCCTAGTGTCCACAAGGAGGCTTAGACAATATTTTCAATCTTATTAGACAATGGTGAGGACCAACTAGCCAATCAAGAAAGTCCTAACCTACCGGAGTTAGCAGGTAGGATGATTGCCTAGTCCATCGAGTAGTCCCTGTTTGACATCCGGTGCATGCCACAAACAACAATCAAAATTCAATTTCTCTCATACGCAACCAAAAAATCAAGGGCAATACTGGACTATTCACATGATCAGATCTTCAAATTTGCATGGCAGCGAGGCTGGCATACTATTGGACAATGAACTAGGATAGTGATTGAAAGTTCTTTAACTTTTACCTTCCCAATGTCATTAACCAAGTTGAGTATGAAGCCTGCATTGTCGGCTTCCAGTTGGCTAGAGAGGTCGAGGCAGACATAGTGACAATTTACAGTGAACCCCAACTTGTAGTATCCAAGATAATTGGCGCTTACTAGACAAAGGACCCCCTCTTAGGAAAACACCTAGCCAAGGTGAAGGAATTAATGTCCAAATTATAGGTGGTAACCATCTGGAACGTCCCTAGAGAACAAAATGCCCGGGCATACATTCTCTCAAAATTATTTAGCACAAAGAGCACGAGCAACAATCGGTCGATCATTCAAAGGATTATCCTCAAGCTGAGCACAATGACAATGGAGCTAAAAATGATCTCGGATAACTGTACTGACCCCCTCATCAAATGTCTACTAATCGGGGAGATGCCACCTGACAATAAAGAAAGACAATGCTTCATCATCTACAACTCATGGCACACCCTAGTGTAAGGATCATTGTACCGACAAGGCTACTCAACACCTTTCCTCAAGCGCATTGGCCTAGGGCAAGCGAACTATATCCTGAGGGAAGTTCATGAAGGCAATTGTGCACATCACCTTGGATAGGCCTCCCTACCAAAGAAAGTTCCAAGGGCGGGTTAGTTATGGTTGTAACACCGGGAATTTTCTGTGTATGTTTTATTAATTCGTCTAGAACGCATTTCTAAATATTTTTCACTCCGAATTTCGTGTTTCGAAGTTCTATTTGTAAACCGAAGTCGAAAGATTTTTAATGTTCGACCGAGTATTAGCCGACAACACTCGAGCATGGCTTAATCGAGAATGTTTAACCGAAAAGGTCACACCACTTTCATGTAAGAGGCTTGCTTGTTAAACAAGCAAAAGTACATATCCTCTTACACAAAATCCCATAAATCACTCATCTACCTCTTACACAATCAACTTTTTGGAAGAAACCTTTGGACTTTACCCACTCCAAAATCTGATTTATTTTCTTTAAAAGAGTCAACCCTAGCTTAGAAGAAACCCTTGTCATTTCATACTCTTTCTTCGCTTTGCATTTTCTAAAGAACTCTCAAGGTAGTTCTTCATGGTTCTACATTTTGATTTCTTCTTCTCTTAAGATCTAACCATTAGATATTTATGAAGTTTTAGTATAATGTTTATATGTATGTTATGAACATTTTCAACCACTGAAATGTTCTAATAATCTCCCTAACTCTTTTTATGTTCAAAACTCTAAATAGATATTTTCTTGAACTTAGAAAGTTATTTTGAAACCACGAACTCTTTGTGTTCATGAGGCTGGTTTTAATGTTTATAAAAGTTTGTATGTTTGTTGGTATTTGAACATGGTTAAAGGTGATGGCTTGTGTATCAAAGGAACCTTTAAGGAGTTTTCTAACCATGCAAAGTTTGGATTTTTGCACTTGTTTTTGGCTTGAAAAACCATAGCCTTTGAGAAGTTTTGAATAGTATATTTTTAATGTTGAGGTTTGATTATGTTTCAAAGGGGATGATTTTTTTATCAAGGGAACCTTTAATGTTTTTAATAATAAGTTGAAAGATCAAAACATTCCTGAGCATTAGGTCTGAATCATGGCCTATATGTGTTTAGGAAAAGTTTAGTTTCTAACTTTGAAATCCAAAATGTTTATGGATGAGTTTTGTGAAAAAATGTTATTTTAAAATATTATGAGTTAAAAGTTTGATTAGTAAATGATATTCTTTGACTTCCAAGTTCAAGTAATGATTTGGGATAAAAGATGACTTATAAAAGTCTTGACTTTATAAACTTAAAGTGTTATGAAGTAATGGATGATTGATTTGTTATAGAATGAACATTAATAAGGTAAACTTACTTTAAAGTGGTAAGTGTAACTTAAGATATGTTGATTTTAAATGTTGTTTTAAGTATGAGATCAACACTATCAAGAATGTGTTGAAATGACCATGGAAACCTATTATGCAAAATATGGAATCTACTTAAGATGACTTACTTTAAAGTGGTAAGATCAACTTGGGAGATTTGATTTAAAAAGTGTGGACTTGGATTAAGAAACTTACCTTAAAATGGTGAAGTATGGCTTAAAAAGTCTCCATGAAAATATAAATCTATGAGGTGATAAAAGTGTAAACTTTATTAAAAACTTACCTTGGAAAACATTGGAAATCAGGAACAAGACTTTCAAGGATAAAGGATGGTTCAAAAATATAAATCTTGGACCGAATGGATGAAAGTCGTTAAGTTCAAAAATGGATTAAAGTGCTAAACAACGTCTTTACTGTAGGGTTATTATGTAAAATTTGATTCACAAATCACTAAATTGTATACGTGTGTTTAGTTTTGAAGCTTTCGAAGTCGGACAACCAACCTACTCTCACGTAAAGGAAATCAAGCATGCGACAACCTAAGGTGAGGGAGAATACATCGTAACATAGTGGTGTCCGAATATGACACCCAGATCTCCTAAACTATCTCAATAGTTTGGTGTTATATTTGTGTATTAAGAAAACCGTACTTAATCAAATATTTGCGTGCCTAGATTTTGTATGGATACTTTCTTAAGTTGTATTCTTAGGATAGCTTAAAATATCAAGTATTGTGGTATTTATCAATGAAGGAAAAACACTCGAGAAACTAAAACACGTAGGGATCGAAAATATCATAGATTTTCAATCCGGTAGCCCAAAAGGGCGAGGAAATAGTCCTGACAACTGGACTATCCTCGCCTGGGCAAGGGAAAAGTAGAGAAGGAGGCTCCAATTGGCGCTTGGAAGAGCAACCCCTCGCCTGGGCGAGCCAGCCTTGCTTGGGCGAGGGATTCTCGCCTAGGCGAGGGTCAGGTAGCCAGTTTGGCCTGTTCTGGGCGCCCAGGCGACCGTACCTTGCCCAGGCGAGGACCAGACAGGTATTTCGACCAATTTTGATGGATTTGTCGCTTGAACGACAGTCCCTCGCTTGGGCGAGAATCAAGAAGGGAATTGAGTATGTTTTGATGAGTTTGTCGCTTGAGCGACAGTTTCTCGCTTGAGCGAGAGACAGACAATATTTTAGACTGTTTATGATTGTTTGATTGCTTAGGCAATAGCCCTAGTTTGGGTTTGAAGTGTATTTATACTTGGGAAAGACCGTGGCTTAGATGATTGAGTCTGATTCCCAAATCGACAAACTTATAAGAGTACATTTGTTCTTGCCCCTATTTAGGGCAAGGTTTCCGACTGTGATGTCATGATGAGGGATATGCTCAAAAAGGATTACATGATACCATGTAGCGAGTTCGTCTGACCATAAGAGGCTTGGCCATGTGGTCGTCTAGGATATTCAGTGATGGTTCATAATGGTAAGGATGTTATTCCTCTATTACGTGATGACGTAAGATTGGGTCCCACTTGAAGCGTTCCTTTGGGAGATGTCTTAGGTTGGGCCGATCATATAAAAAATTGATTAAAAGATTTAATTGGCTAACCTCGATTAGTGTGCATACTCATTATAGGAGACGAACGAGCCCCGAGATGTTGGGAGGGACGGTGATGGTAGTGGTTAATCAGCAAAGTCTTGAGGGAGAGTCTAGGTGAGACGAGTCTCTTGTATTCCAGGATGATCGGCCCTCTTTGCAAACTAGACGATCGCTGACAACCCCTTTTGCAATCAAGATCGATAAGATGGATGCCCAGAAAGTGTTTGATATGAAACCATCCTGAAATGGACAGTTCTTTGGAATAGATCGATCATCTATCCTTGCGAGGAATAGTTTGGTGCATTCAAATCGGCTTGTTATGAGACCTGTGCTCTCGGTTATTTCTGAATAGTTTATTGGGAGGATATTGGTGTAAAGATGGATGAAATAAACATAACATTCATACATTGAGCTCGTGGATATTAATCCTCATTGTTTGAGTTATAACATCATTCATCGTTTAGATTTATGTATGTGATATATATATTGTGTATATTAGGTGTGTCTGTCTGGATGTGATATTGTATTTAATTCCACGCGGTCAATGAGTAATATTCATTTGATGTCTTACTCCCATTTCTTTCTATTTGTCTTCCTTTCCTGTTTTGTTCAAATGGATCGTTCTGCCAGGATTCGGAGTTACCGCTTCTCGATGTCCCAAGAGGGGGCATGGAGGATTGAGGGAGATCGGTATACCTACGCAGGCCCTTGTGCCTTAGAGTTGGAGATGGTATGCGATGGATCTACGATGCACTTTCTATACCATCATGAGGAGCTGCAGACTTCCTTTACCTTGCCTCATCGGAGGTCGGCACCTGCTGTGCCATAGACTCGGTTTGTGACCCCTCATGGACTAGATGCTGCTGGGCCTTCCAAGAGGCGATGGACTTGGGACGACGTGATCAGATCCCTAGTATGCAGGAGAGCCGCTTGGTTGGCGATGTTAGACCTCTAGGCAGATGCAAGGGTGGTGACTCTGTCGTAGCATTTGTCCTATGACCTAGAGGAGGAGATGGCAGCGGAGGAAGAGAAGCCAACAACTACAGAGGATGACTGTGTGGAGTTAATCAACATTAAGGACTCCATTGAGGTTTTCAACCTCTCCTCTGACTCTGAGATGGAGGAGGACCCGAGCGAGTGTTCTAGCACACCCGCAGACACTAGGGCTAGCCACTAGGAGCCATTTCCATTTCTATTTTGCTTTTTGATTAGGTTACCTGTGTAGGGTATTTATTTTTGTGAGTAGTTTTATTTGGGCGACGATTAGGATTCCGCCTTGTATTTCGTACCAACATTTTCCGATATTCTAATGAAGTATTATTTGAAGTTATATTGAGTTATTTTTGGTTACTCTTAGGTAACAGTTTTTGATTTTCCACAATATATGTTACTTAAAGTGATGTTCCTAAAATGAAACGAATATAAGGAAATAAATTTTTATGGCTTCATTATTTTTTTTACCTATTTTTGAGCAAGATTGTTGGAGTATTTTTAGGGGCGTTACAATGGCCTACAATGAAAAGGATATGTCCAATTTGACACGACGATGCGTCTAGTGCTAACTCTTTACTGATTTCCACAATGCACCACCGAAAGAATTGACCACCACAATGGCCCCTTGGCCCTTCTTTAGAGTGAGGATGGACATTTTGAGACTCTTTCGCCAATCAGTAGGGAAGTTAAAATATTTGGTGGTGGTCATTGACTACTTCACAAAGTGGATAGTATTGAAAGCCTTGTATGATATCTTTTCATCTAACATCCAGAAGTTCACATCGAGGACCATAATTACCTAGTTCGGCATCCTAGCGACAATTGTCACAGATAATGGGACCCAATTCTCCAACCGGAAGTTCCAATAGTTACTCACTGAACTCAACATAAAGCAACTTTTCATCTCAGTATGAAGAAGATCTTGCTCTTGACCTTGACATGATTTGGTAAAGACACCAAGATCACAATAAGAAGGAAAAATGAAGAAGTCTTGAAGAAAAAAGAAGATCAAGCTTCAAATAGAGTCTAAGTCATCAATAAATACTACTATCCTTTACACTCTAATAAGATTAGTAAACAATGCTCAAATGAAAGAATATTTTGAAATGAAATTGAAAACTCTTAGACAAAGTAAAACAATTGTCAAAATGTAGTGAGTAACATGTTACTTGGACTGTGTAACATGTTACCTAACTGAGTAAAAAGTTACCCAGCATTTTTACCACAATGTAACTGATTACTACAAAGCATTAACCAATTCTTTCTCCGACGAAGAGTTTGGGTAATCGATTACATCATGGTGTAATCGATTACACAGAGCTCTTATAACCAAATTTTTAAATCCAAGTTGAGTAGCTTTCATCTAAACTCAATCGGTTTCATTGCAATCGTGTCCCAACTTCATGGAAGAGTATGATGGCTGATTGGAAGCCTATTTAAAGGCATCGAAACAACCAATTTAACATATCTTAAATACACAAATTACTCAAACTTTCAAATACATTTTTCTGTACTTTTCTTGCAACTTTTATTATAAACTTTCAGACATTTTCTAAAGTTGCTTCAATCGCAAAGTTCTAAAGTTTTTCAAACTTAATTACTTTTAGGAGCATTGTATACTAAGTGTATTAAGTAAGAGGATTGCAAGTGATAGAAGTGTTATAACTAGTAAAGGCAATCCTGCCTTAGAATATATTCTTTAAATCCTATTATATAACTTGTAACCACAAGGGTGTGGTGAGAAGGAGAAAGAGAGTACTTTGAAAGGTTGATTTCCAAGGGTGTAAGGTATTTGGAGTGTGTAAGGTACAACGAGTCTTGGGGAGAGAAATTGTAAGTAAAACTCAAGATATCTAGTATTGAAATTTCTTGTGCTGCAAGAGTACTAGACATAGCCTTCGGTGGACAAGAAGGGGGACCATTATTAAAATATACGTTCTTTCTCACTTCTCTCTACTCTTTCTCTTTTATTTTGGAGTTTTTGTTTGGTAATCTTTCTTCAACATTTTCGCTGTATAACACTCTGATACCATAGTAGAAAAGTTGACCATTACTCCATACAACTAATTCACCCCCTCTTAGTTGTCATCTAATACATACAATTGGCACCAGAGCTTAGTTTGGGTAAGTTACTCCCAAAGATCCTAAAATTTTAGATGGCCTCAACATCCTTTATGGGAGAAGGTTTCAACATCAATCGCCTTCCAAGTTTTTTTGGATAATAACATGATTTTTGGAAAATAAGGATGACAATCTTTATCGAATCTCATGACCTAGACATATGGAACGCGATTGAGGAATGACCATATGAACCCTTTACCGTAATCAATAGTGTACAAGAGGTTAAACCTAAATCTAACTGGAATGACGAGGATAAGAAGAAAGTCCAATATGACCTCAAGGCCAAAAATCCTCACTTCAACTCTAGGAATTGATGAATAATTTAGAGTGTCTAATTGTGAATTTGCAAAGGAAATTTAGGACACTCTAGAAACCACACATGAGGAGACTAAAGAAGTTAAGTGGTCTAGACACAATACTCTCTTCCAAGAGTATGAGAAAAGTCTTGATCTTCAAAAGAAGTTTACTCATCTTACAAATTATTTGAATGCTTTGGGCAAGGTACTGTCAAATAGTAACTTGAACTAGAAAGTTCTATGATCACTAACTTGACAACGACAACCCAAAGTAACAACCATTTCTGAAAGGAAAAGTTTATAAAAAATGTTTGGTTGCACACTTTGGTAAACTATAGGAACATGAGTTGGAATTAAGCCAACATGATCAACATGAGGAACAATAAAATAAGAGGAAAACATTTCTCTTAAGGCGAAGGCAGAAGTATATGAGTCTTCGGTAGATGAATAAGAAAAAGAAGATATGGAGGATATGAGCATGCCGGTGAAAAAGATCAGCAAATTTCTAAAAATGAACAAAGGAGTCAAGGTTGGACAAGCAAGGAAATTCACTAAGAGCATTGAAGTGTCCACTTCAATTTAAAACTTCAATTATTTTAAATGTGAAAAACCTGGTTACATGAAGATGGATTGTCCTACACTAAAGAAGAATCCCTTCAAAGGGAAATCAGAAAAGAGGTCTAGAAGAAGGGCCTACATTACATAGGAGGACAATGACACAAGTTCAACTTTAGAACCAGAGAATGAAGAGCAAGCTCATCTATCCTAGGTGGGGTCTCATCTTTTTTATGATGAGGATGTAAGTGAAACTGAACTATTAGCTAAGCCATCTCACTCTGATTTACAAAATGCCTTCAAGGAACTGCATAGTGAATATGTCAGACTCACTAAACTTTGTTTAAAACATAAAAATGGATTAGACATATTCTGAAACAAGCATTCTTGTTCTTCTTATCCAAATTGTCTTACTCTCTAAAACAAAGTTTCTACCTTGAGTCTAGAACTCAAGAAACAAAACAAGAGTAGCAAAAACTTGGACAACATGTTGAAAATACTAAGACACTCCACCTACCGTAGTGGTCTTGGCTTTTCAAAACTTTCTTTAAATAAGAAAAATGAGGTCTCTACAAAAATAAAATTTTGAAAACAAAGTATCCTCACTCATAAAGTTTCTAACTCTAGAATAAGGATACAAAAGCACCAACCATTTGCACTTATTGTAAAAATCATGGGCATACACTCAACACTTGCATGATTAGAAAACATAGTGTACCTCTATGATGTTTGAAATGGGTAGAGCAAGGTGTTAACCCTCTAGGACCCAAATAGAATTGGATACCTAATATTACTTAACCTATTTTGAAGGGATATTTAGGAGCGACATGTGATTTATGGTATTTGGATAGCGGCTACTCAAAATACATGATCGACGACAAATGGATGTTCTATGTCCTTACTCCAAGGTACAAGGGCTATGTCATATATGGTGACAACAACAAAGGAAGAATTCTTGGATTTGGTAGAGTCGGGAAGCCACCTTTTACTACAATATAAGGAGTTCTATATGTTGAGGGACTCCAGCACAATCTACTAAGTATAACTCAATTATGTGACAAAGGGCTCCATGTGGCTTTCTACCCCGAAAAATGCATCATTGATAGCAAGGTATCTGAAAACTCTAAACTCGTTGGTAAGAGAATTAATAATATCTATATATTGCATTAAATAATTCTTCTCTTCCCATGATCATGATGCATGGCTATGGCATAGGAGAATTAATAATATCTATATGATCATGATGCGTGGCTTTGGCATAGGAGAATTTCTCACATTCATATGGATAATTTGAATAAACTGATCAAGAAATATTTAGTTATTGGTTTACCCAACATGAAGTTTGTTAAAGACAAACTATGTAGTTCTTGTCAAAAGGGTAAATAAACAAACACTTTTTTCAAAACAAAGGATATGGTTTCTTCTGATAGACCATTGTAGTTACTACACATGGACTTATTTGGTCCCTCTTGGACAAAGAGTTTTGGTGGTAACTACTATGCTCTTGTGATAATGAACAATTTCTCAAGATAAACTTGGACTCTATTCTTGGTACATAAGAATGTGGCATTTAATGCCTTTAGCAAATATGCTAAGAGAGTACAAAATGAAAATTATTTGAAAATGACTGCTATAAGGAGTGATCATGGGGGGAATTTCAAAATGCTTCTTTTGAGGAATTTTGTGATAATCTTGGTATCACTCACAATTTCTCTACTCCTAGAAAACCTCAACAAAATGGTGTTGTAGAGAGAAAGAATAGGTCTTTGGAGGAACTAGCTCATTCCATGTTAAATGAGACTAATCTCCCAAAGTACTTCTAGGTTGATGCAGTTAGTACGACTTGTGGTTGGTTGTAAATGCTTTGTGGTTAACAATTGTAAGGATAAGTATGGTAAGTTTGATGTAAAAGATGATGAAGGAATTTTGCCAAGCTATTCTCTTACAAGCAAAGCTTTTAGAATTTTTAATAAGAGAACTTTAGCCACGGAAGAATCTGTTCATATAACTTTTGAAGACACCTATCCTTCTATGGAAGAAAAGTCCATTATAGATGATGATGACTTACCTAGTTCTTCCTTAGAAAATTCCACTTTTGAAGCCACAACCAACATAGAACAGTTGAAAATAAATGATGCTTTACCTTTATAAGAAGAGCATATTCATTCTGATTAACCTAAAGAATGGAGAACCCATCGATATTATCCTATTGGCAACACCATTGGTGCTATAAATAAGGGAGTTACCACTCGCCTAAAGTTGAGTGATGCTTGTCTAAACATAGCATTCGTTGCTCAAGTTGAACCATCCAAGATTGATGATGCAATTGACGATGAACAGTGGATTCTTGCTATGCAAGAAGAACTTAACCAGTTTGAGAGAAATGAAGTTTGGGAACGTGTTCCTAGACCTAAGGATAGGCATGTTATAGGAACATGTCGGGTCTTTCGAAATAAATCAGATGAAAATTGAATTATCGGAAGAAATATAGGAAGACTAGAGTAGCCCAAGGATAAAACCAAGATGAAGGAATAGAGTTCGATGAAACCTTCACTCTGGTTGCTAGACTTGAAGCTATTAGATCATTGCTAGCATATGCTTGTTTTAGAACATACATAGATACCGATGAAGCTGGAAAATGTGTTGATATTTCCAAGTATCGAGGTATGATTGGTTCCCTACTTTATCTTACTGCAAGTAGACCTGATATAATGTTTAGTATATGTCATTGTGCATATTATTAGTTAAAACTCAAAGAGTCATATCTTACTGCGATTAAAAGAATTATGAAGTATCTTAGAGGCACACCTGATGTGGGACTATGGTATCCAAAAGGAAGTCTAGGTGACTTGTCATATTCTAGAAAATGCTTTAAGTATTCTGAGGCAGTATATATAGCAATAGGTAGTTATGGTACCCAAATATTGTCGATCAATCAACAATTACGAGATTTTGTTTTAGACTTAGGTTATATTCCCTTGAAATGTTATAATACTAGTGCTATAAACCTCACCAAGAATCTTGTGATGCATTCCGAACCAAACATATTGATATAAGGCATCACTTCCTTAAAGATCATGTCCAAAAGAAAGATGTACTCTTGGAATTTTTATGATACACATGACCAATTAGCAGACATCTTCACTAAACCTTTGGCTAAAGAACCATTTTACAAGGTTAGACAAGAATTAGGCATATTTGATGACACTAATTGTCCTAAACTTATTTATATGCTTATATGTTTGCTTCATTATTATTATCATGTGCCTACTTGTGCTTATACTTATTTAAAAATGCTTAAATTTCACATTTTTGGGGTATGTAATTGATTACTGCTCATGAGTAATCGATTACCAGGAATCAAGTAGCCTGGACTTTTGAAAATTGAAGATGGTAATTGATTACCATATTGAGTAATCGGTTAATTTGAAACAATGGAGATGGGTAGTTGTTGGTCACTTGGAATAACCGATTACAATGCATGGTATTTAAAGGTTTTTCTCCATCTTTCAAACTTTATCTTCCTCATTGAAACCTCTTCAAATCGTGGTAATCCCCCACCGTTTCAAAAAACCGCCACACTCAACCATTTTGATTGATTTTTGAGTCTAATGATATCATATTTCCATTTCTAAAGACATTGCAACCTTTATTTTCGTGTTTGGTGGCCTAAATAAAAAATTCCAAATTCTAAAAATCCCAAAACTTAGTTTTTCAAAACCCTCCTTTTCATGGCTTCAACTTCCAAAACCAAGAAGCAACGAACCAATATGTCTCCAATTAGGCAACCAGCCTCTTTCGAGACAAATCCATTGGACTTGGCTTGACTTCTTGATAACAAGGAACAATGCAAGGTATTCACAGAGCATTTTATGCAGAGACCCACTTTCACTCCAAAGTTTGGTAACTTATACTCTTTCGAGACTGATGATTTTATTTCCCCACCATTCTTAGGCAACAAAACTTGTTTAATTTCTATGAAATGCACTATGCCTACTACCCAAAACTTGTAAGGGTATTTTAATGCAACTTGACATGCAATAAGAATAAAATCTTATCCTTTGTCAAAGGAAAGGAACTTGACATATATTTTTGAACTTTAAGTTCAATTTGCGGTAACATACCTTACATAAAGACTATAGTAGAATCAGGCCTTCAATGTGATGATTTAGAAGGGTATAACAAAAATTATTTCTATTATTCTATATGTAGATATTCAAAGAAGGAAATTGAATTGCGTAAGCAAAGGACCATTGGTGATACTATGAAAAGAAGAAATATTATTTATGTTGGAAATCTAAACCTAGAGAACCGTTTGCTTCATTACTATCTTAGTTACATCATAGTTCCAATAATTTCAAATCATTCGCAAGTTAGCGATATGGAACTACAACTGATGTATGATATTAAGAAAAATGTCCCAATTAGTTGGACTTTGATGGTAATGAAACAAATGTGAGCCTTTAGAGGTGATTTTGGACACTTACCTTATGATATCATCATAACTGCCAATCTTGAGCATTTTGGTGTATCTCGTGTTGGAGAGTCTAAGATCATACTTACCTTTCAGGATACCACTAATATGATCTACAAGCATCATGTTGATCATCAGACTACTCAATCTGAAAATCCCTCTACTAACCCTACTACACAACAACACTCTTCATTCCATACTGAGTCATCATCGTCTAGTTCCATGCCTTCCAAATAAATGATTATGGACGAGTTACTCTCACTTCAAGGCTACATCACCACAAGGATGAATGCTCTTAATGCTATGAATAAACAAGTCCAAGTAGAACTTCGTAGATTGTTGAATCTATTGGATTATATGGATTTGGATGTTGAGTGTGCTGAGCCAGAGTCATAGAGTAGTTTGTCTAGGATTTGCATAGTTTGTTTGCTTTCTGTTGTTGCTACTGAACTTGATGTTTTATTTTATATTTTAGTTTTTTCTTTAATTTCCCATTATGTCTGAACTGATTATGCTTTACGTATTTGCAATGCTTTGACACTTTAATTTATATCATCATCTTATAGCCTGTGCAATTATTCAAAGTTCTCACTATTTCTACTACATTCTGACCTTGGGTTCAACAAAAGTCAATATATATCTTGTTACCATTTTTAGTTTATATATATGTATATATTGTGCTGGAAACCTAGCTTTTTATACTTTTTGATGAAGTCAAAAGGGGGAGAAAAGTTGGAGTTTGTACTTTTTCTGTCTAAAATCGTTTCAAGCACAAACTTAAATACAAAGGGGGAACATACAAGATAGAGGGAGTATACAAAATAAACCATGTCAAAATCTAAAAAGTATGTTGATCTTATAAAAACTACAATTTCAAAAGGTGTTAGTTTGTCATTATCAAAAAGGGGGAGATTGTAAAGAAGATCATGCTTATAACCTTAGCACGATTTTGATGAAGACACCAAGATCACAAAAAGAAGGAAACAAGAAGAAGATGTTGAAGACAAAAGAAGATCAAGCTTCAAATAGAGTCTAAGTCTTCACTAAGTATTTCTATCCTTTATACTCTAATATGATTAGTAAACAATGCTCAAGTGAAAGTTGAAAACTATTTAAAAATGAAATTGAAAACAATTCGACAATGTAAAACAATTTTCAAAATTCTAAGTAACAGGTTACTTGACCTGAGTAAAAAGTAACTAGACCTACGTAACAAGTTACTTGTACTAAGTAACAGTGAGTAACAAGTTACAGTGACTATGTAATAGGTTATCTAACTGTGTAAAAAGTTATCCAACAATTTTAACACAATGTAACCAATTACTGCAAGGTAGTAACCAATTATTTCTCAGACAAAGAATTTTGGTAAATGATTACATGATGGTGTAACCGATTACACAGAGCGGTTATAACCATATTTTCAAATCCAAACTGAACATCTTTAATCCAAACTCAATGGGTTTCAATTCAATCGTGTCCCAACATCATGAAAGAGTATATTGGTTGATTGGAAGCCTATTTAGAGGCATTGAAACACCCATTTCAACACATCTTGAATAGATGAATTACTCAAACTTTCAAATACAATTCTCTGCACTTTTCTTACAACTTTTGTTCTAAACTTTCAGACTTTTTCTGATGTTGCTTCAAGCACAAAGTTCTAAAGTTTTTCAAACTTAATAACTTCCAAGATCATTGTATACTAAGTGTATTGAGTAAGTGAATTTCAAGTGATAAAAGTGTTATATCTTGTAAAGGCAATCTTGCCCTAGAATTTATTCTTCAAATCTTGTTGTATAACTTGTCACCACAAGGGTGTGGCGAGAAGGGGAAAGAGAGTACTTGCAAAGGTTTATTCCCAAGGGTGTAAGGTATTTGTGAGAATGTAAGGTACAAGGACTCTCGGGGAGAGAAATTATAATTAAAACTTAAGATATCTACTAAAGAAATCTCTTGTGCTGCAAGAGTACTAGATGTAACCTTCGACAGACAAGAAGGTAAACCAATATAGAAATATGTGTTCTTTCTCTCTTCTCTCTACTCTATCTCTTTTATTTTGGATTTTTTGTTTTGTAATCGTTCTACAACAATTCTGCTGCATAACACTCCGATATCATAAAAGAAAATTTGGCCATTACTCCATACAACTAATTCACCCCCTCCCCTCTTAGTTGCCATCTAATACTTAAACACAGTTGAGCATCCTCAAACCAATGTCCAAGCTGAGGTAGCCAAAAAAGTCATCTTTAGGGAAACCAAATGGAAGTTGGACGAGGCAAAGGGATCATGGCCAGACCATCTACATCACATGTTATAGGCTGACCGCACCATCCCACACTCCACATTCGGTGAGTCTCCTTTTTACATCACCTATGGGGAGGAGGACATGATCCTAATAAAATCACCGGGCCAACTAGGAGGAAAGTATAGTTCATGGAAGAATCCTAACCTGTCTTTGATATGACATAATCTAGACTTAATCGCAAAGAAAAAGGAAAATGCCCATATTAGAGAGGTTTTAGTGAATAGACAAACAACAGAAAAACACAACTCTTGGACCGTACCGAGAAGCTTTGAACCTAGACAAATCGTACTCATAAGGGAAGACATTGGGAAAACCAAAGGAAATCTAGCACAAAACTGAGAAGGGCCATATCAAGTAATATGCAAGACTAGAACTAGAGCCTACAAGTTGGAAGACATAGACGGAGATGAAACCTCGTGAACATGGAACACCTCCAACCTCCGGTTTTTCTATTATTGAGTATATACTCCTAGACTTATTAGACGGCCGGGCATCCATTTGTAATTAAAAGCATGAATGATAAGAATGTGTTATTGACCATTTCAGTCTTTTATGCTATTAATAAGCAATAATCAACCAAGTGCGCGAGCCATGCTCCCTTTGGTCGGAGATTCAAAGATCCCCATTGTGCATGAGTCGCTCTCCTCTTGGTTGGTGGTCTTTCAGTAATAATCCCCCATGTGCACGAGAAATGCTCCCCTTGGTTGGCAATTCAATAACTTCCTAAGCGCGAGAGCCTTGCCAACCTTGCTAGTAGTTCATCACCAGTAATAATCCCCCAACTGCGCTAGTCGTGCTCCCCTTGGCCAGTGATTCAACAAACTGCAAGTGAATGAGTGATGGTCCTTTAGCTAGCATTCCTTCAACAATGGTCCCCCAAGTGCATGAGTGATGGTCCCCTTGGTCAGCGATTCAATAATTCCCTAAGTGCGATAGCCATGTTCCCCTTGGGCGGTAGTTCATCACTAGCAACAATGCCCCTTATGCATGAGTCATGCTCCCTTTGGCGGGTGATTCAATAACTCCCCAAGCTTGATAGTCATGCTCCCCTTGGCTGATAGCTCATCACCAGCAATAATCCACCAAGTGCATGAGCCATGCTCCCCTTAGTCGGCGATTCAATAACTCCCAAAGCATGAGAGGCATGCTCCCTTTGCTCGGTAGTTCATCACCAGTAATAATTCCAAAGTGCACTCGCCATGCTCCACTTGGATGACACTTCTATCAACACCTTTGCTTGACATTTCATTCACGTCTCAAGATCCCTTAAAGAGTTATTCTTGCAGGTTATTCCAACTCTTTTCCATCATTGTTTTATCATTCTCAGATTAAGGTCCATTATGACTCATTATTGCAAACCACGATTAGGCAGCCGCATTATCCAGGCTTAATGTTGTTCAAACTCAAGTAATAATAAGAAAGAAAAAAAGAAATAAGTAAGGCACAAGATGGGATAGCCAGGATTTGTGTTTATTGAACAAATGGATAGTTACAAGGCCCTAAAATTATTACAAGGCAGCAACCGGAAACCCCAATCCTATGAAAAAGCTACCCCAATCCTAAGAAAAAGTCATCCTCCACGTAGTCGCCATTAGAATTCCATGATAGATCTTCATCTAGATGCACCAGACAGATATGGTCCTCGACATTCTCCCAAGGGTAGAAAGCGGCATATCAGGAAAACTAATGCAAAACAACATTTTCTTCGGACAAGGTCTTCACCTTGGCCCCGACCTCGTCAAAGTTTGTAGCAACCTTAGCCAACTCCTCCCAACTAAGACTCAGACTTCCCTCCGCCTTCTCGGCTCAGGCTACCGCCCCCACCAACTCATCCTTCAACCTAGAATTCTACTACTCTAGCTCTCTCACCAGTTCAGTGGGCCACATCAAATACCGGTGGGGTTGATTTAGCCTGCTGCCAGCCTCAACAATTTCTTTCTGGAAAGTTTCATATTGACCTTGATGGTCGCCACTTACTCTTTAGTGACCGCTAGCTTATCCCTAATTTCTTAGAGTGCACGACATGAGCTTCCTAGAGATGCTTTAGCTCAGCTGCAAAATCCTGGTTGATCATCTCCACGAATCGGGCATGCAATACCCCCTCTGTGTCCAGATACTTCATCATAGAAACGGTCATCATCGAGCACTGTTTGATGTATCAAAACATCCCGAGCAAGGATATGTTTTAATAGGGTTCTTTGGCTCTAGGCATGAGCAATAGCTAGTTGATCCCTCTAGGCATCTTATTGATCAAAGCTCCAAGGTTCAAAGGTAGGATGAGAGTCCACAAGCTTCCCCTTGTCTGAACTCGATAATTTCTCAATCATTTGAACAAGAGGAAGGGCAAGTGGTGTTGACCACCCTGAAAAAGGAAGACGGGGGTCCGTGAAAGTTTTGGAAGAATCACATCAGATGGAGGAGGTGGGATGATATCTATAGGCAGGTCTTCACTAGTCGGGACTGGAATAGTTAATTTGGACATCTTGTAACTAATTATATTTTGGACATATGGACTATGTACTTGAGACCTAGATACTGACGTTGATGTATGAGTATATTCTTTATGTTTCATTAGGTAGTTTGTTTTTATATTCCAATATATAAGTGATATGATAGCGAAAACATTATGTTGGTTTAAATATATATATATATATATAAAGATGTGTGTGTGTGTGTTATTTTTATGACATCAATTATAATTAACCATGAACGTTTTGACGATCTTGTATGTAATATTAATTTCATGATAGGAAAATGGGTGTTACACTTTAGTAGTATCAGAGTGGTTAGTCTTGTTAGCATGTGATATGTCTCACACACTGCTAGTTGTGTGTTTTAGACTATTTTATTATATACAATGCAGGTTAAAAATTATGGCAAGCAGGAATGAAACTGCTTCTCATGACTTGTTGGATCGGAAGGCAAAAATTCTTGAAGGTATGAATGCAGAAAAGGATCAAGTAACCGCAAAGTATCGATGACGATAGAGGTTTCTAAAGAACAATCCACCTAAGTTCAAAGGAGGATTTAACTCGATCGGTGTGTATCGATGGTTACAAGATATAGAGAAAACCTTCACAATCATGTAGAGCATTGAGACTCAAAAGGTAACTTTAGCTCATCATATGTTGGTCGGAGAGGCCGAACATTGGTGGAATTATGTTAGGTTATAGATCGAAGTAGAACAGTGAGAAATTACCTAGATGGTATTTCGACAGATCTTTCATGAAAATTTAATTCTAGAGGACATTCATTATAAGAAAGAGACGAAATTCATATAATTAAAGCAGGGAAATATGACAGTGGGAGAATATGCCACAATATTCAATGAATTGTCAAAATTCTCAAGATACTTTCAACAGACTGAGAATGAAAGAGCTAAGTGCATTCAGTTTGAAAATGGACTCAAACTAGAATATATACTAGTGGTCAGTTTCCAAGAGATTATTCATATGCCTACCTTGGTGAATAAGTTAGTGTTTATGAGAAAGATACGATGGAACAAAGAGCATACCATAAGAACCTCCAATCCCAAAAGAATGCGGGGCCTAGTCTCCATATTAACAATAATCGTCGTAAATTCCAGATACCGTATCAACCACCATCTGCTTACCGAGGATCCAACCAAAATATTTTCCATTAGAACTCAAATACTAAACTAAGGGGAAATCAAGCCAAATGCTCAAGTTGTAATAAACTCCATTTTGGGAGAAGATGCCCGAACAGAGATGATGTATGTTTCTGTTGTGGACAACCTAGACAATACCGCTATAAATGTCCTATAAACTCTACAAAGACGATATACTAGTCAATCATAAAGCCACCAGTGGATAGACTAACCAACCATGGAAAAAATCGCTATGAGTGGAGCTGAAGTAAAGGAAACACCAAACCTCATTGAAGGTAAATGTCTGGTTAACGGAAGCCCCTCTATGGTTTTATATGATTTGGGAGCTACACATTCCTTTATAGTGTATAACTATGTGCTACGAGTAGGATTAACGACCACTATTTTTCCATACAAATTAGTTGTAGACACTACCATGAAGTCCTTAGTATTGACATCCAAGGCATGTTTACAATGCCCCGTTATAATAAGTCAGGGAAGAACCTTTATGATGGACCCAATTTTCCTACCTTTATCATAATTGGGATTTATAATAAGATTGGACAAGATGTCAAAATATGATGTATCTTTGAACTGTCAAAGTAAAACTATAGAATTCCTATGAGCTTTTGAAGAATGTATCCATGAAGAAGACAAGGAGTCTATAACTGCCAAGGAATTCTTAACAAAGATTCAAGTAGGGACTAAATTTTTCATTCTCTTATCCTCTATAGAGATTGGAAAAGAGTAGAAACCTAAAAGATACGATAGTCGAGGAATTTTCTAAAGATATTTCCGGATTACCACCTAAGAGAGAGGTATAATTCTCAAAAGACCTAGTCCTAAGAACCAGACCAATCTCCATGGCTCCCTATAGGATGACCTCCATAGAATATTTAGAACTCAAGTGTATCAGCTTGGGGTGCTCGAATATTAGTTGTGAAGAAAAGGGATGGGAGCATGAGGTTGTGTGTAGACTACAGACAATTGAACAAGGTAACCATTAAGAATAAGTATAACCTTCCTCGAATCGATGATCTGATGGATTAGTTAAGGGGAGCAATTATCTTCTCCAAGATTGACTGGTTGAGATATCATCAAATCTAAGTAAAGAAGGAAGATGGACCTGAGACTGCTTTTCATACTCGATATGGACATTACGAATATCTAGTGATGCCCTTCAGAGTCATGAATGCTTCTACAGTATTTATGGATTCTATGACCAGGATATTTCGACCATTCATAGATAGCTTTGTTGTCATGTTTATCAATTATATTCTGATATATTCTAAGACAATGGATGAACATGTTGAACATTTGAGGACTGTGTTGAGTATGTTAAAGGAAATGAAATTATATGCCAAACTGTCAAAGTGCGAATTCTGGTTAGAAGAAGTACATTTTCTTGGTCATGTGATTACCCGAGATGAAACTTTTGTTGTTCCAGTGAAAGTAGAGGCAATTTGGCTATGAGAAAGACCCCAAATGGTCATCAAGGTTAGAGTTTTTCTCCGATTAGCAGGTTACTACAGAAGATTTATCAAAGGCTTTTCCAAGATTATGTTGCCTAAGACTAAGCTAACCTGAAAGAATCAAGTTTTTGATTGGTTGCCCCGATGTGAGGATAGTTTCCAAGAATTGAAGCGAAGGTTAACTTCTTCCCCAGTGTTAATACTTCTAGATGTGAATCGTCTGTTCGAAGTATACTGCGATGCCTCCAAACAGGGACTGATATGTCTTTTGATGCAAAACAAAAAGGTAGTGGCTTACGCGTCTCGCCAACTGAGATCTCGCGAAGAGAATTATCCCATTCATGACTTAGAACTTGCTGCAGTGGTATTTGCATTAAAAATATGGAGACAACATATATATGGATTGAAGTTTGAAGTATTCAGCGATAATAAGAGTTTGAAATACATGTTTGATCAAAAAGAGTTAAATATGAAAGAACATAGATGGGTGGAATTTGTGAAAGACTATGACTTTGAGATATAGTATCACCTAGGTAAAGCAAATGTAGTGGCATATGCCCTAAGTCGGAAGTCCTTGCATGTAGCGATAATGATGGCAAGGGAATTGAAATTACCGGAAGACTTTAGAGCTATGAATTTGGATTGCCACATTTTGGAAAACAAAATAGTTTTGGGAACGAAGAAGATCACCAATGAATTTTTGAACTAGATAAGAGAATTACTAAAGACTGACCAGAAGATTTAGAGTAAAAAATCCCTAGAATAAGAAGGACATAAATAAAGATTAAACAAGGGATGAATGGAATTGTTAGATTCCAAAATAGAATCTGCATGCCCCAAAATCGATAGTTAAGGCAATTAATTCTGGAAAAAGCTCATAAGAGAAAATTGAGTTTTCATCCGGGAACTACTAAAATGTATTGAGATTTGAAGAAGTTGTTCTCGTGGCCAAGACTAAAGAGAGATGTGGCTGAATATGTAATGGCTTTCCTAACATGCCAGAAGGCAAAAGATGAACATCGAAGATCTGAAGGAGAATTACAACCTTGGAGTATTCCAAAATGGAAATGGGATAATATATCTATGGATTTTTTTTCAGAACTATGAAACACTCCTGCGGTCATGATTCAATATGGGTAATAGTCGATAGACTGATCAAATCTGCCCATTTCTAACGAGTCAACGTCAAGCACTTTTTGGAAAGGTTGACTCAACTCTATATAAAGAAATTGTAAGACTCCAAGGGGTACCTATGAGCATTGTGTCTGATTGAGACCCTAGATTTACAACAGGTTTTTGGCATAGTCTACACAACGCTCTTGGGTCAAAACTAAGAATGAGTTCAGCTTATCATGCACAAACAGATTGACACATAGAGAGAACACTTCAATCCCTAGAAGATCTGTTCATGACATGTATTATGGAATAACAAGGAAGTTGGGGCAAACTTCTTCCATTGATTGAATTCACCTATAACAACAATTATTGCTCTAGTATAGACATGTCGCCTTAAGAAGCTTTATATAAGAGGAAGTTGTTGAAAAAAGCATATTTCCACAACATGAAATTCTCCCTGAACAACAAATTTTGTCACTTTGTTGAAAGGTTAATTCCAGTTATTGCTAGTTTATTTACTTCACTTTTAGTGAGGAGTGATGAACAACTTTTTTAATTAGTGCCTTTATTTATTTACTCCCTTTTTGGGTTCCTTTAACCATACCATAAAGGTCGAACTAATTTTATTAAGTTAACCATACCATTTCTTATGAAAGGTTGGTATCAAAGAATAAAATGAACAAAAGAATAAAGTTAGCAGTTAACCGTACCACTTCTTTCAAATGGTTAGTATAAAGAATAAAGCAATAAATAAATGTTAGTTGTGGAAAAGTAAATGACGGAAAGTAAATGTTAGTTGCGGAAATATAAATGACAAGAAGTAAATGTTAGCGGTTAGATTTATTATTTATCACTCTTTTATGATTAAGTAGCAATCCATTGATTGAATTGTACTTTTGGCATATTATTCCTATGTACAAAGTTACAAACCATGAATTGGTTTGAACTTATGTTTTTAGGAATCCTTACTCAACAAATAAAATTCATAAGTAAACACTTTACCATGTTACACTTGCATCTCTTTTCAAGATTCCATTGTAGTATAATATAGGGTTACGTCGAACAAAAGGGAATTGCACAAATACAAGAAAATCATATAGACATATTATAGAAAAAATAATGATTAATAACCTTTTGATGGTTTTAGTGTTATGTTGCATAAAAGTTAACAAGGGAATATAAACTAATATTCACAAATTTTTGAGGAAAAAATTGGTTTGAAAAAAATGGAATTATTTCTAGACTCAAATGATTTTTGAAAAACATTTACAAGTTATTTGTTATACTTTCGGTTAATTCCATACATCATTTCTAAATTCCCCATCTAGTGTCCTAGTATGATAAGATGATTTTAAAACCTTATATAATACACTAAATAATAATTAAATTCCACATCGTTGGAGTAGGTTGTCATACCTTACTTCAGGCTCCATTAACATTATTTAGCCTTGAACATAACTTGCTTAAAATAGATGCTTGATATGGCAAGTGAACGAAGGTGTAGGTTATACTTTTTAGTTCACTTGTCATCACTTTAAGAAGAAGCATTCTTTGATCTTTAAATCAAGTTTTAGGTGATCAGTCTAAAACCGTATTAAGAATTTCTTAAAGAATCAAAACTTAACCAAACGTAATAACTTGAATGTATTGAAATCAAAAGATTATAAAAATGAAGAAAAGAAATAACGTTACACCATAATCCAAATCAATGTGTAGGAGCATTAGACATCTATCCAAGGATGAGATGCTTTAAAACTAATTGAGATTATAAAATTAACTTTTGCATCACATTTTCCAACACCTTTCTCCTCTTGAATTCTAAGAGAAAACTATAAAAAATTACCTAAGAACTAGTTGGGAACCTTGGCCCTAAAGTAAAAGAATTATAGAGAAAAGTGTTTTTGAGAGAAGAAGTGAATAATGGAAGTCTTTTTGAATGGTGGAAGAGGGCCTTTATTTATAGGCAACCAACTAACCACCTGACCCTCTTTATGTCCACGCTAGGTGCACCAAACCCTTCATCATGGGTTTGGTCCTTGGCCAAGCAGCTTAGTTAGCTGCTTGATTTTGACTCACCAAAGCTAGTTGTGAGCTACTTCACCAGGCTATTGTGGGCTATTCTGAAAGTGCTTATAGGCCTTGTCAAGTGAGGTCATGCATGATGTAATTGTTGCTTGGTGGCTAAGTCAAGTTGACCACTTGTTGGGTCCAGCCCGCCTGGCTGCTTAATTGGCACCGCTGAGCTTCCTCCTTGAGCAGCTTGTCCTACTCTAACCAAGTGTGTGGTTCCGAGCTGGGCGGTCCAGGTGCACGCTGAGCTGGCTGCTTCAGCAGGTTGGCTTGTGTCAGGCTTGAGTCTGACCGTGTAAATCTTGTGTCAGACCGAGCCAAGTTGGTGCCAGGTCAGCTGGGTGGTCCTGTTTGTCCATGCTAGGCTGCTTAGTGAGCAACTTCATGTTTTTGGTCAATGATTATGGCCAAGCACTTAGCTTGCCATGTGTGCATCAAAATTGGCTTATGTGGACATCTCCTTGCTTGGTTATTTTTATGATTTTTTTTTCTTCTCTTTGATTTTTCCTAGAAAACTTCACACAATGATTTGGAAAAGAGGTGGACAAAATATAAAATCAAACTATGACAATTTATCTAAAAAGTGTTGAATTAAGTTGGTTTTGCATGTATTACATAGGATAAATGCCATCAAAAGATGTATGAAAATTAGGTACTTTTGGTACTTATCAACTCCCCCCAACTTAAGACTTTGTTTGTCCTCAAAGAAACGGTAAAACACATCTGAAATATTTTTGGCTAATTTTTAAGATTAGATTGACATGATTTCAAATTTTGAATAAGCATGCTCAAAATTTCCAATGACATTTTCAAGATTTGTGAGTTTCACACATAATGTTTCAAACATCAATTTCATGCTTACGTTCATAAAAAAATGTGTAACGAAACTAAAGCAAATAATTTTCAATCAAAAAGTGTTTATGTTCACACAAGTTCAAAAATATAACTTTTCAAAGGATGTAAGTGTTTCACTCAATTTTCAACCATTTGCATGAAGTAATTTGAACTTGGTCTTTGTCTTACCTATTCACTTAAAATTGCATTTTCAATCAAGGATCACTAAGGACTTGTTTTCGGTTGTAATGAGGCTAGGCTTGAAAAAATCATGGTTTTCCTTGGATAAGCAAAATTATTTCAAGAAAGCAAAAAATTTCAAATTTTTTCTATGAAGCACTTTTACTCCTCTTTTCCCATAATTTCTTTTTCCAACCTCTTAGTTTTTTAACCTTGGCACTTTTTAGCTTTTTCATTGTATTTTTCAATATCCTTTTGTTTTTGCATTTATTTTACAACTTTTATTGTTTTTGAAAAGAGATAGAAAATTTTCAATTTTCCTTTTCAAGAAGCCAAGTCCACCAACTTGCCCCCAACTTTACTCTTTTTCAAACACTTTAAAAATTTCATGATCTCTTAATTAGAACTTTTATGTTCTAATTTTGTTCATGGATTTGTTTGAAATTAATGATTTACTTTGTTTGGCTCAAAGGGGCTTATCAAAGGATGATCCTATTTTTTGTTAGACTTTTTGGCCATTTTTTGTGCAACTAAAGAATAAACATGTCTTGATTCTTTCCTATCAATCTTATGCAATTGAGAGAACTAAAGACTAAAACAAGTTTAATTAAACAAAACAAATGGTGATTTCACTCTTATTCACATGTGTTTGGGTCACTCCCTTACTTGGTTAGGATTTACACTTTTGTTTTGGAAAATGTTTGCAACAATCATGTGACATAATTTTAAATTTTCATTTGCACAAAATTTTCTTGTTATCACATTATGTGATTTTTCATAAAACGTTTTTAGGCTTATACCTCATTTTGCTCAATGAAAGCATAAAAATGTGCTTAGCAATTTTTTCAATCATGCAAATTTTGTTAATTTATTTTGTTTGGGCAATTCAATTCGGTTTTTGAATTTTTTTTTGGAGTTTTTATGGACAAACAGATTATTTTCTAAATAAATGTACATCCTAACAAAATTAATAAGTTCTTTATAATTTTCACATATTCATCAACCATGCTCCCCTTCTTTAAATGATGGTTTGTCCTCAAGCCAATGAAAAATTGTTGTGGAAAGGAGATGTTTGATGAATATGAAAAATTATAAAACTTAACTAAAAGAAAATTGCAACGAATTTAAACAGACAACATAATTCAAATTAAAATTTTAAAAAAAAAGCAAATAAACAAGGTTTAAAGTATGAACACTAGGAAAACGTTTTGCAATATATTAAATGCATAAAATTAAAGTAAAGAGAAAACATAATTTTGGTGCTTTGCTCAATATTCTTCATCTTCATCAAGGGCTTGTGATCTTCCTTCCGACCATTGAGTATTAGCAACAAACTCCTCATAGGTTCCACCTTGGAAGTTTGGATGAGAGACATAGATGCTTTGAAAGCTTCTATACATGCTTGTAATCCCACGATAGTGAGCAATTTGTTGTTGGTTTTGGAATTGTTGTTCTTGAAAAATTGCTTCTAAAGTGGGATTATCTGACCTCCTTTGTGATGGTTGCGAAGCGGAACCCACATCTCCAAGTTTATTTCTCAACTCGGCCCTTGCTTGGGCCAAGCTTCTTTCCTTGCAATGATATTGGACATAATATGTCTTGATCTCGGTTTTGAGTGCCATGATCTCCCCATAAAGTTCGAGCACTTCTTGGTACCCACATTAGTCAGTAATAAGTGATGGTAGAATCAAATAAGCTATACCCTTTGATATGCAGTCAGTAATGGAATCCAAGATAATGGCTGCTATGTCGATGGAATCTTTCTCATAAATGGAGTGGATGAGCTTTTCCTTGCCTAGAGGTAGATCTGAGACATGAGAAGTTGGCCAAATATTGGACAACACAAAGAAGGTCCATAGTTGAGAGGCTTGAGTCATGCAAAACCAAAATATTGGGCCTCTTTGGTTGACCTCCAATCCTTGCAAACACATACTCCTTCTTACTTGAGCATTATCGTGTGATTCTCCTTCCCCCGAAGAGGATGTCCTTGTTTTGAGTTGAAACGTGCATAAGTCATGGTCATAATTTGGGAATGGAGACCATGGGTTCCCTAGGTAATCATTGATCATGTACTTGTCATGGTACACTCTCTTACCATTGACCCAAGTGTATCTATTAGCTCTTGCCTCCCTAAATACAATAGAGTTGGCATAAAATTGCTTCACAACATCCAAGGAAAACATCTTGTTGGGTGTTGTAAGTTTGTTCCATCCAAATTTTACCACTGAGAGAATGAATCCATCAAATTCTTCTTCTTCCAAGTTGAACATATTTTCTAACATTGGTGCACTCTTGAGGGTGATCTCCTTGAACATATGCTTGCCATCTTTAGACAACAATTTGGTTCTTTTATTTGATTCCTTTTCAACTTCCTTACCTTTTCTTGAGAATAATCTTCCACTCCACATAACATTTTACAATGCATTTTTCCATTCCTAGGAGTTAGAAACAAAATTCTAAGTTATGTTGTCATGTAAGCATACAATGTTTCTCATGCTTTTTTGCTCATTTCAAAGTTCAAGTTTTTAATATGTTTTACCAAATTTATGATGTTTTTAACAATGTCAAAACAGTCCAAACATCATACGTTTTCAATTAACTAAGCAAAAAATCACATATTTACAAAAAAATACCCAAGTACAAATTTCCAAAGTGTTGTTTGCATCAAATTTTCCAAAACTGCCCCAAAGCTTAATTAACACAACAAAACATATTTCTTTAATGTTTTTAAGGTATTTGGTTCATGCAAAGGTGGGGATACAAAACAAAGTTCACACAACTTGCAAGGATTCATAATTTTGAGCATGTATAGACTTTTTCTCATTTAAGGAATGTTTGAAATGGGTTTTTAAGTCATATTAACAAACTTTCCAGCCACAAAATAGAATGCAATGTGGTTAGAGTTTTTAATTTTAGAACAAAATTTTGGCTTAAAAACTTACTCAATTTCCTACACATTTCTACCACTTAGTTGACCCATTTTTTCCAATACTTAGTGTCCAAACCAAGACCCTAAAATTGTTTTCTTTCTGTAAGCATGAATTAGTCATATTTAATCATATTTAGTCACAAAGTTTATAGGTCAACCGAATTCATGTTGGAGAAAAAGTCTAGAAACATTTTTTACTTCAAAATACAAATTTTTTTCCTTTAGAACAAATTTTTTATATGCACAATATTTCAATCATATTAAGCACTCATTCAATACAAATATTCATGAAAAGTTAAAAAGAATCAACAATCACGTATGTGTTCTTCAAAATTTCAAGAATGAAAATTTTTTTGAAACTATTTTGATTTGGGGATTTTCTATGAACTTTGTGAAAATTTTGACTTGATGTTTTTTATAAATTTCCCAATCAAAAATATTTGAAAACAAACGTGACAGAAAAGATTAAAGCTTTTAAGAATGAACGTGACAAAATGTAACTGCAATGATCTCTAACACCCTTTGAAAGTATCGTGTTCAAGGTGATGCAACAACTATATTTGCTAACCGGTGGGTAGTCTGAAGTTATTGAGTGCATGGTAGTTCGCCTATGAGATTCCAATGGTGGGAACAATATTGTATTCATTATGTTCGCTTCTTAAAAACAATATAGGATGGGTCAGGCTCGACGAATATTGGTACCATTGCTATTTATTTATAGTTGGGCACAGTTAGAAGACATTTGTCCATCCTATCATTTAGCGAGTCCTTAACTATGTCGGTATAGACATTGAACATGATTTGTTCATCATCATCATCATGCATACGAAATTATTTACCTAACATATTATGTACGATTATATTTATGCATTTTTTTATTATATGCATATTAGTGCTATACATGTATCAAGACACTTACTCTCTTGTTAATTATTACAAGTAGTGATGGTTTCAGGCGCTCCATTCGAGATCCCTCCATGTCTGACAGAGATGTTACCTCTCCCTCCGTGTGAGGATAAGGTCAGTCGGGACCGAGCGATGTTCGAATACTTTTATAGATGTTTTTAGAAGACAACATATATGTCATCCACATTCCGGACGAATAAAAGTCATGACGCAGATTTCCATCCCCTCCTCCAGCCAGGTTGGATTGTACTCCCTTTTTGTCCTTGTAGAATCCCTTTTGGTTCTTCTCATTTCTATTGCTCCAATAGTGAGCTACCCCATGACGTTTCAAGTTCTTTCATGAGATATTCCATCGTTCGACTAGAATTGACTTGGGCCAATGACACTTTGGTCATTTTGGGGGTGATGACTTATACATGCCCTTGGTGTACGTCGCCATCATGTTGTCACTCAAATGTTTCCATCTCTCATATGGGGGTATCCCTAAGTATGCATCAGGGTCTCCTTCCCATAGAGTGTGAAGGCGGATTCCTAGCGGCGAGGCTGATACGTAGGTCTAGGGAAAGAGGATTCGATTATCCATTCTATCTCCAACATATTCTCCCCTGCCTATTGGACCCGATGTAAGAGATGGTGTTATCTATATTTCTAGTGATGGGAGGAACTGGAGGAAGAGTCAGAGGAGGTCAGTGTGGTAGGGTGGTAGGAGGCGGAGACCTTGTTAGTGTTATAAAGATTGTTTTGACATATGGCTATATCGTTCGAGTTTTATTGTTGATGGTAGTCCTAGTGTACATCTAGCCAAAGGGATTTTTATGTTGTATTTATATATATATGTAAATATTTATCCTATTTTTACTGGTGTGTACATAATATATTTTGGACATATGGACTATGTACTTGAGACCTGGACAATGATGTTATTGTATGAGTATATGCTTTATGAGTATATGTTTAGACATAAGATATAATTAACAAAGAACGTGTCTGACGATAATGTATATAATATTTATTTAACGATAGGAAAATGTATGTTACACATTAGTGGTATCAGAGTGGTTGGTCTTGTTAGCTTGTGGTAGGTCTCACACACTTCTAGTTGTGTGTCTCTGACTATTTTTTCGATAGAAAATGTAGGTTGAAAAGTTTGGCAAGGAGGAATGAAAGTGCTACTCATGAGTTCTTGGATTGGATGGCAATGATTCTTGAAGGTATGAATACAATAGTGGATGAAGGAACTTTGATATATTTATGCCTACAGATGTTTTTGAAGAAAAATCCATTTAATTTCGAATGAGGATTTAACCCAGACAGTGCATATCGGTGGTTAGAGGATATAGATAAAATCTTCAAAATCATGCAGAGCACCGAGACTCAAAAGGTAACTCTAGCTCCTCATAGGTTGGTTGGAGAGACTGAACATTGGCGGAATTATGGTGGGTTAAAGATGGAAGTAGAACAACGAGAAATTACCTAGATGGTATTTCGAGATAAGTTTCTTGAAAAGTTCTTTCCCGAGGACGTTCATTGTAAGAAAAAGAGAGAATTCCTAAAACTTAAGCAGGGAAAAATGACAGTGGTAGAATATGCTGCAAAATTTGAACAATTGGCAAAATTCTCAAGATATTTTCATCAGCCTAAGAATGAGAGAGCTTAGTACATTTAGTATGAAATTATTGAACAATGTAACCATCAAGAATAAGTATTTGCTTCCTCAAAATGATGATTTAATTGATCGGTTAAGGGGAGCATTGATCTTCTCCAAGATTGACTTACGGTCAAGATATCATCAAATCTGAGTCCGTAAGGAAAATATACAAAATATTGTTTTTCGTATTTGATATAAACATTACAAATATTGAGGAGATTGTGTTGGTAATGAATGAGTTTTCCTTGATAGGAGTGCTTATTGAGATTGTGGGACGATATGAATGAGAATTGCTTGAATATTCTGTCAAATGTTGAATTGTTATGTTAATGTTGAATTAAGTGTCGCACTATGATAAGAACTACCATTATGCATTCTCATGGCATCATATGAATATTTATGATAAAATAAAAGTTGATTGGTGGTGTTCCTAAGAACATTGGAAAGAATAAAAGGGAAATTGCTTTGCTAAGCTTTTCACTAGTCAAGTCTTTTAAAAAACACTTGATACTATTTTACAAGAAGGTTGGCAAAGTGATGTTTTGGAAAAACTTCTTCATACATGGATTTTAAACAAAGGTTTTATTTACTAAGTAAGGGGAAATGAAAGTGATTTGACGAAATGATATTTCAAAAGTGTGTTCCAAATAGTCAAGTTAGTATAGATTGTTTTGATTTATTATAAAATGATTCTTCTTGTCAAAATCTTATTTTACTACAGTTGTCGTGATTACCCTAAAAAGTTTCTCTTCGTCCTTCTTAAAGAAACTGAAACTTTATTTGAATCTGAGCATTCATGTCACTATGTCTACTATTGGTAGTACTGTCTACAGAAAGATATGACACTACAAGTTTTGTGTACAGGACCTAAAGGGGTACCATGTCTGTGTGACTTTGTTGAGGGGACGCTATGGGTGGGGATTGATCTATTAGTAATAGGGTAGCTCCTTTGCACCGATGGAACTCCTCACCATAATTACAGTGACCTCTGACACCCCCTTCAAGGTAACGTGTTCAGGGCGATATAGTGGTTATCCTTGTTGACCGGTGGGTAGTTTGATGTTACTAAATCCACTGTAGTTTGCCTATATGATACTAATGGTCGGCACAATGTTTTGTTCATCTTGTTCGCTTCATAAGAACAACATAGGACAGGTCGGGATCGACCAGTGTTGGTACCATTACTATTAATTGGTAGTTGGGCCCAGTTTGGAGACCTTTCTACATGCATCCATTTAGTGAGTCATTAACTATGTCATTATAGACATTGAACATGATTTGTGCATCCTAGCATCATCATCATGCACACAAAATTATTTACCTATTAGATATTGTACTTTATGCATTTATTTGTTATTTGCATATTTGTGTTATACATGTATATAGACGCTTACTTTCTATTTTATTATTACTTTTAGTTGACGTTGAGTGGGACTGAGCGATGTTTTGGGTAGACATAGTCATCAGGAATACTTTTACAAACATTTTTAGAAGACCACTCCCATGTTGCTCTACTGTTATGGGGATATATGTCATATAAATTTCGGACGGATATGATTTATGATAGAGATATCCATCCCCTTATCCAGTCAGTTTTGATTCTACTCCCCCTATTCGTCCTTGTAGACTCCCTTTTGGTTCTTCACATTTCTATCGCTCCAGTGTTGAGCTACCTCATGATGTCTCGAGTTCTTCGGTGAGGCATTCCATCATTCAGCGATAATTGACTTGGGCTAGTAGCCCTATGATCATTCAGGGGTAAGGACTTATACATGTTGTCGGTGCATGTCATTGTATAGTAGTTACTCGGATCCACCCACCTCTCCTCTGAGATGTATCCTTGAGTATGCACTAGACTCTCCTTCTGATAGAGTGTGAGTGTGGATTCCCAAAAGTGAAGCTAATATACGGGTTCAGGGAAAGAGGACCAAATTATCCCCTTTGTCTCCGACATATTGTCTCCAATCTGTCGGGACCGATGTTAGAGATGGCGTTATCTATATTTCTAGGGATAATGAGGAACTAGAGGAAGATTCAGAGGTGGTCAGTGTGCGAGGATGGTAGGAGGTGGAGACCTCGTCATTGCTATAATGATCATTTTGATGTACGGCTATACCGTTAGTGATTTGTTGTTGATGGTAGTCCTAGTGTACACCCAACCATAGGGATTTTTGTGTTGTATGTATATATTTATCTTATTTCTAGTGGTGTGTACCTCATTATATTTTGGACATCTGGACTATGTACTTGAGACCTAGACAATAACATCGTTTGGTAGTTAGTTTTTATAATACAATATAGAAGGTATATGATAGTGAAAACATTATGTTCATTATAAGAAATAAAATATACGCTATTTTTTCAGATATCATTTATAATTACCCAAGAACGTGTTTGACGGTCTTGTATGTAATATTAATTTAACGATTGGAAAATGGGTGTTATAGTGGTGGGGAGAGAGCCCATCGATGCTTAGTGGTAATGGCAGTCGCTTGTCACTAGACCCTCTTGCGGCACCATCCCGGAGAGCGACATCACAAAGAAGCTTCCTAGCATCCCTCCAACCAGACATTTGCGCTACAACACGAAGAGAAGCATTTCTTCCAGTGCTAAAAGTAACACTCAAATGGGTTAAATATTGTCTACCCATTCCTTGATTGAAGGCAAGTACATCCCCAATGACGGGCCCTTTCATCATTTGTTTTGGTGTTGTTAGTGACCCAAAACATCCAAAAGAAAACTGGGAAGGTACAAGAGTGACCTCGAGCCGGGGATAAAATAGCGAAAGCGCAGATGAACCCCCATGCAATGGGATGTAATTGGAAGGGGCCACCTGAAGATTGTCTAGGACTGACTAGCACCACTCTACAATAGGAAGACATATCCCAATCTTGTTGAATTAAACGTTATACGCATAAAAGGAATGAGTGTCCTTATACTCTTCTTCACGGCTGGTATAAACCCTCTCCTCTTCCATCTGACCACATAGGACCAACCTATCAGATGAGTCTTCTACCATATCAACCTTAGGGCATAACTCAAGAATGAAAGAACTCTTTTTTCTCCAACATCTTCCAGGAATTAACCTTAAGGCAAAACTCAACAATGAATGCTCGATATGAGGATCATAGTTGTACGCCATTGTCGACCTGACACCATAGAATTACCCACTGTATGCACCCATTCCCAATAAGGAGTCGCCCCCTGTCAAGCTCGTCATGCATCTTACTTACTTTCTTTGCTCGGTCAGGCCTATAGCTGACTAGGCGCATCAAATGACTATTAGAGTACTTCTTGACAAACAATTTCTCCCAACTGGGGGCAGATGAGGATCCCATTTACCGATGACGTCGAGAGGACAAAGTAGCAAATGAAGGAGGAGGGTCCGGAAACACCTTCGCGTTATTCTCACTTGATGAATACCCCCCTTCAAATACTACCATGGTGATAGAGGAATGAAGAAATAAAGACATAGGGAAGAGAGTTACCTAAGTTGATGACGTAAGATGAGTGTTGACAAAGCAAGGAAAGCTAGAAGGACTCTGTAGAAAAACGACGAGACAACGAGAAGAGAAAGTGATGATATGAAAGAGAAGGACCCTCTATTTATAGAAAAACTACGAGAGGGCCTTACTCCCGGCCCAATTCCTCATATTCATCATTGTCGTCCAAAAAGTACTTGAGTAGCCATCCAACCGAAGACATGGAGATCTGTGCAATAAAATACCATTGGTCAGGGCAATGCTATATCTCTACCATAGAAAAACACTCGAGTGTGATCCAATGATATCTTGGAAATAGAGATGGCTCATTACAGCATAGCCGAAAAGATCTTGGGAAAGACCACATATCACCAAACGCGACATCACAAAAACGGTACAAAACCCAATGCACCCCTAACCAACCATGTGTCGAAGTTTCAACAGACTCATCAGATCCTCATGAGTCCTCAACAACTCACCAGCCAGAGCAATAAATGCCAACGAAGATCAATTGACATCTAGATAATTGTCAAAATTTGGTCGAGCACACCAATTCTCGAACTCGACTACTTACTCGACAGATCACATCACCAATATATGAAGTCAAAGTCTATTGGCACATCCAACTTCTTGTCATACCAATAGACTGAGCACAACTATTCCTTCTCGGTCCAAAAAGACACGTCAAAGTCGGACAAGAGTTACATCTCTCAACCTAGGACCAGAGAAAGTGATTCCATTCTTGACCATGCAACCGGACAATCCAAAAAGATATTTTGTTGACTAGAGAAGAGTGACAATACAACACAAAGTCCACTTCTGATATCCGTCTGCTACGCCACCTGGATAAGACTGCCACGTCGTCCAAATGATATAGGCCTATGCCACAAACCGTATGCCACTTGCATAATACATTTTTTGCCAACTGACAAGATAGGCATGCATTACGGGTACATAGCCTAGCACAGGCTTTAAGTCAACTATCCATATAATACGGACCTGCTATAGCCATCGAACATGCGTGAAAACAACTTCTGATTGTCTAGAGCATGTCTAAGAAGACTATTTGGTTGGTTAGGCCAACAACATCTATAAGGGAATATTCCACACTCCTCTTCACTATAAATAGGGACCCCCATAAGAAAGTTACACTCTATCTCTTGATATTACTCTCTTACTTCGTCGAAGAACCTTTTCAAGTACTTCCCCCAGCGCTCTCAGGAAGATCTCAGACGACATTCAGAAGACTCTTCACTGGCTACGGTTCATTTAGACCCCACCTCTTGATAAGTGCCAAAAATACCTAATTTTCATACACTTTTCATGGCCCTTATCCTATCCAAAAATGTGAAAACCAACTTAATTCAACACTCTTTAGATAAATTTTGTGTGTTTGAATAATATAATTTTTTATCACCTCTTGTCCAAGTTTTCTTTGAGTTTTGTAGGAAATTGGATCAAAAATAATGTTTAGGCTTGAAGAAAGAAAGCTTGTTTCACCATGAAGAAATCAAGCCAAAGTACATGATACATGTGTGCTTAAAACTAAGCATGGTAAGGTGCATGCTTAAACTTAAGCATGAGTAAGCAACTTGGTATTTGTTGGAAGAAATTAAAGTTAAAAGCAAAGCTACTCACAAAGCTATCCAGCCAAGCACCAGGCCAGGTCAGGCAGGCTGCTCAAGTAGGGAGCTGAGTGTGGACCAGGTCAGCCAAGCTGCTCAAGGAGACAGCTGAGTGTGCACTAAATCAAACCAGGCTGCTCAAGCATTCAGCTCAGCATGGAACCATGTTAGCTAAGCGTGGGACCATGTCAGCCAAGTTGCTCAAGCCGACAGCTAAGCATGGGGCCAGGTGAGCTAGGCGCTTGGCCCACTAGAAAAATGGTGGCTTGGCTAGAAGAATGGCTATGTCATGAATGATGTCGCAAGCCAAGCAACCAGCCAAGGCTAACTTTTAGACCAAGTTTATGACCTCATGCATGAGACAAGCAAGTAGGAGGTGTCACCATGCATGTAGCCTAGTCCATAACAGACTATCCAAGCTTGTTGGCCAAGATGGGACAAGATGCTGACTCACCAGCTTGGGTGTGCTAGACCGGGAGCTAAGCGACCAGAAAGGGGCTAAGCGGCCTGCACTTTGCCTATATAAAGCACACCCATTCCTTAAATTAAAAACATTGTACATATGTTGTAAATTCTTCTTCTTCTTCCCATTTTGGTTTTATCTCTTTTTAGAGTGTTCTTAGGCTTTTAGTTCATAGAAATTCAAAGGGAATGGAGTTGGCAAATGAGGTGCAAAAACATGATTTTGTAACCTCATTTGGAATCAAAAGCATCTCATCTTTGAATAGATGGCTCATGCTCCTACATATTGATTTGGAATAAGGTGTAATGTTATTTCTTCTCTTCTTTTGTATCACCTTTTGAATTCAATACATTCAAGTTATTACTTTTGGTTAAGTTTTTATTCTTTATGAAGTTCTTAATGTGGTTTTAGCTTGATCACCTAAAACTTGATTTAAAGATCCAAAAATGCTTCTTCTTAAAGTGTTGACAAGTGAAATAAAATGTATAACCTACACCTTAGTTAACTTGCCACATCAAGCATCTATTTTAAGAAACTTATGTTCAAGGCTAAATGATGTTAATGGAGCCTGCAGTAGGGAGTGACAACCTACTCCGACGAGTGGCACTCAACTATTGTTTAGTGTATTACATAAGGTTTGAAAATCATCTTATCATTCTAGGACACTAGATGAAGGATTTAGAAATGGTGTGTGGAATTAACCGAAAGTATAACACAAAACTTGTAATGTTTTCAAAATCATTTGAGTCAAGAGATAATTCCATATTTCCAATCAATTTTACCCTCTTGAATTTGTAAATAGTTAGTTCTTTACTTGTTCATGTTTCTTAGTTCATAAAATCACAAAAACAACTTTATATGGTACTTTCTTACTTGTGATAAAATATACAAAGTATGAGTAAACTTCTATTAGGCAATTCATTGTGGTTCAACATAATCATATACTATACTACAATTGCATCTTGAAAGAGATGCAAATGTAAAATAGTAAGGTGTTAACTTCTAAATTTATTTGTTGACAAAGAAAGAAACTTTCAATCAAAGTTCAATTTAATTCATAAATTATATCTTTGTGAAAAAGAATAATACATAGTCATAAGGAGTGATCTAACTAGTAACTTTTACTTTATGTCATTTATTTTCTGCAATTAACATTTATTTTCTGTCATTTAAATTCTGCAACTAATATTTATTTATTGTTTTATTTATTTAATCTTTACCAACCTTTCATAAGGAAGTAGTTCGGTTAATAAAGGAAAACGAAAATAAATATCATTCACTATCACTCGTATTAATTTGCTAAATTCATACCATTATATCAGCGTTGAAATTAATCCAACAAAGCCGAGATGATATGAAATTGTCAATAATTTAATAAAGCTATGTTTTTTATTAAAGGAACATTCTTGAAAACATTATATCAGCGTTGGAATTTATTCCAACAAAGCCAAGATGGCGAGCAAAGAATCGACCTGTCATTAATAAATCAGAAACTTGCCTCAATAACCAGCAAGAAAAACTCTTTCAACACCTCTCCAAGACTAAAGAACATACTCCATCTCCACTTAATTTGTCACACTTTTTATACAAAAAGCTCTAAACAAAAAAAAAAGCTTCTCATTCAGCCTTCATGTTCCCAAAGCTCTGTCACCTCTTCCAAATTCACCAAATGGGACTGCTTCTCTCTTTATTGCTTCTAATCATAAATCATCTCATAAAAACACTGGTCCATCTCAATCACTAGACAATAAAATTTGCTTTTTCTACTTCCAACCAATAGTTTTAGTTTGGTTCTTCCAAATAAAAAACTTATCTAACTTAAAATAATGAATCTATTTAAGATGCTAATATGCTGCATAATCAGAAGCCAAGTGATAATGTTAATCTAAAGAAACAATGTAGGGCAATTCATATAGCTAGTGGTGAATCTTAATCTAAAGTTAAGGACAGACAAAAATATTTAATTATAATTTATAATTAAGATTAATTGAGTAATAAAAAATATAAATAATTATTTTAAAGTTTCAAAATAATATATTAATTTTGAATAAAAAAAATTAACAATTAAATACGTTCTAGAAAAATGTACGTTTATTTACAGTGTTATTCTTTGTTAAAGACTTCAATTCATCAATGATTGAATTAAGGGTAAAATTTTCAACTATTTATTTTTCAATATAAATCATCACTTTGTCTACAAGAAGTTCATCTTCTATTCTAATACATAGTTTTATTTAGTTGTCTTCGTTGTTGAAAATTATGTTCATTTAGTAGCTAACAACATCAACAATAAAACTTCAACATTGACATGTAAAGTAAATCTACTGTTAAATTTCAACATTGTACATACTTTATAAATTCCTCTTCTTCTTCTCATTTCGGTTCTCTCTTTTTTTATAGTGTTCTTAGGCTGTTTTTAAGCTTTTAGTTCATAGAAATTCAAAGGGAATGGAGTTAGCAAATGAGGTGCAAAAATATGATTTTGTAACCTCATTTGGAATGAAAAGCATATCATCCTTAGATAGATGGCTCATGCTCCTACACATTAATTTGAATTATGGTGTAAGGTTATTTCTTTTCTTCATTTGTATCTTGTTTTGATTTCAATACATTCATGATATTAATTTTGGTTAAAAATTCTTTAGAAAGGGCTTAATGCAGTTTTAGTTTGATCACCTAAAACTTGATTTCAAGATCCAAATTACTTCATTTTAAAGTCTTGACAAATGAACTAAAAAGTAGGAATACAGCTTAGTACATTTTCCAAATCAATGCATTCATTTTAAGTAACTTGTAATCAAGGCTAATCAATGTTTGTGGAGCCTGAAATAAGGCATGACAACTTATTTCGTCGAGTGGCAGTTTTCTATTGGTTAGTGTATTTTTCAAGATTTGAAAATCGCTTTTTCTCGCCGGGGGACGAAAATTTTATGAACTGATGTTTGGAATTAAACAAAAGTATAACACAAAACTTGTTAATGTTCTTCAAAATCATTTGAGTTTAGAAATAATTCCATATTTCAAACCAATTTTCGCTTCTTGAATTTGTAAATAGTTATTTCTTTACTTTTTCATGTTTCTTAGTTCATAAAATCAGAAAAACAACTTTAATTCTTACTTTCGTACTTTTGATAAAATATACAAAGTATGAGTACATTTCTATTAGGAAATTCCTTGTGGTTTGACATAACCCTATACTATGCTACAATTGAATCTTGAAAGAGATACAAATGTAAAATAGTAAAGTGTTATCAAATAAATTTTATTTGTTGACAAAGAAAGAAACCTTGAATCAAAGTGCAATTTAATTCATAGATTGTATCTTTGTGAAATGGAAAAATACACAGTCATAATGAGTGATCTAACTACTAACTTTTATTTTCAATAATTTACTTTCCGTAACTAACATTTACTTTCTATCATTTAAATTTCCACAACTAACATTTATTTATTCATTTGTTCATTATTCTTTATACCAACCTTTCGAAAGAAGTGGTATGGTTAACTTCTAATTTTACTCTTTTGTTCATTTTATTCTTTACCAACCTTCCATAAGGTAGTGGTTTGGTTAACAAAAGGAAATGGAAATAAATATCACTCATTATCACTTGTGTTAATTTGCCAAACTCATACCAATAAACCGGTGTTGGAATTTATTCCACAAAACCGAGATGGTATGAAGTTGTTAATAATTCAATAAAGCTAAGTTTTTGATCAAATGGAATATTCTTGAAACCATTATGACAGTGTCGGAAATTCTTTCCAACAAAACCGAGATGGTGAGCAAAGAATAAAGAAGTCACTAAATAAATCGATCGGAAACTCACAACACGCTAAAAAAACTCTTTCAACAAGTACTGGGAGAGATTTAAGAGGCTATGTGCAAGCTGACCCAATCACTAGGTCTATACGAAACTTCTCCTACAATATTTCTATGAGGGTCTGAACAACATGGAGAGGAGTATCATTGATACAGCTAGTGGAGGTGCACTTGGAGATATGGCACCTTTTGAGACCAGATGTTTGATTGAGAATATATCTTCCATCTCTCGACAATTCAGTGCAAGGATTAGTGATGCTAGAGTGGTTTGAATTGTCCATGATGTTGGCACAGGTTAGATGAGGCAAGACAATCTTTACAAAAAATTGATTCCCTTGCCACCTTGGTCACTCAACTAGCCATTAATCAATAGAAACCTCCACTTGCACGAGTTTGTGGAATTTACACCTCAACTAACCATTATGTTGATGTATGTCCTTCTCTGCTGGAGCCCAAAACTGGTGACTATCTTAAGGCATGTGCTGCAAATATTTACAACAACAAACCTCAAAACAACAACAAAATTATGATACTTCATCAAGCAGATGCAACCCTGGTTGGAGGAATCATCCGAATCTTAGATGGTCTAATCCTTCACAGCCTCATCCAGGACCACCATCTTAGAACAATAATGTTGGACAAAATAGACCATATGTGCCTCCTCCAATCCAACAATAGAGGTAGCATCAACAGGTGATTGGTAATCCTGCTCCTCCAACTACACCTAGTGAACATTCATTAGAATAATTGATGAGGCAGATGACAATGTAGAATATGTAATTCTAGCAAGAGACTAGATCTTCAATTCAGAGACAAGAGTCCTTCATTTAGAGTTAGACCACCCAGATGGGACATATGGCTACTTCATTGAACACATTGCACTCTCAAAATTCTAACAAGTTGCCTTCCCAGACTATGGTCAACCCAGAGAATGTGAGTGTCATCACTCTAAGGTCAGGCAAGCATATTTAAGTTGATCTAGCTGCATCAAAAGTGAAGCCACCAATTTTACAAGACACTGAGGGCACTAGTGAAAAAATTCATGGTAGTGAACCTTCTCTTAGTGCTGCACAACTAATTTCCATTTCGCTTCCATTTCCCCCAATAGCCACTCCAAGTAAAGAGATGGAAGAGGTGGACAACGGTCTTGGACACATTCATAAAGGTAGAGGTGAACATACCTTTACTTGATGTCATCAAGCAGATTCCAATATATTCAAAAACAATTTAAAGGAGTTGTGCACTCACAAGAGGAGGCTGAAAGGTAATGAGAGGATCAGCATGAGCAGAAATATTTATGCACTTATAGGTAAACCTGTTCCTCACATTCGTGAAAATTGTAAGGACCCGGGTATATTTGTTGTACCTTGCATTATAGGAAATAGGAAATTTGATAATGTCATGCTAGATCTAGAAGCTTCAATGAATGTTGTGCTTATGTTTGTTTTAATGTCTCTTTCACTTGGACTTATGCAACTCAAGATGGTAGTGATTCAATTAGCAAGCAGGAGTACTGCCTACCCTGCTAGTTTGATAGAGGGTGTCTTGGTTCAGGTTGGTGAACTCATTTTTCCTACTGATTTTTACATTCTCGATATGGAAGAGAGATCCTCTCATAACATAATTCCTATTATTTTGGGGAGGCTATTCTTTAGAACAGCCCGAACCAAGATATATGTCCATGTTGGAACACTTTCTACAGAGTTTGGTGATATTGTGGTCCGGTTTAATATTTTTTATGCTATGAAGCATCCTTCTGAGGACTATTTTGTGTTTCATATTGATTTTATTGACGAGTTAACTAATGAGCATATCTCTAATTTTCTTAATGATTTTGATTTTATGTCATTGATAGACTCATACACTTGTCATACATGCACTGATTCTGAAATGTGTAATTGTTGTATTGGGGAATTTCTACATATTTTTGTTGATCCAAATGCTATAGAGTCAGATTGCACTAACCAAATTGTTGCAGACATCATACATCAATATAAATTACTTGTTCAGGTACAGCCTGTAGAATCTATGTCTACAAGTTTGGTTCCATCTGTTTTGTAGGAACCCTGTATTGGGGCTTAAACCTTTACCTGATAACCTCAACTATGCTTACTTAGATGATGATGAGAAGCTTCATGTCATTGTTTCAACCTCCCTTGATGTTGATCAAAAGGAGAAGTTGTTATAAGTGCTGAAGAAGCAGAAAAAGGTCATTGGTTGGAACTTAGCTGGCATTTCTGATATTAGCCCATCCATGTGCATGCATAGGATACTTTTGGAGGATAGAGCTAAACCAGTGAGACCACCATAGAGGAGACTCGATCTAGTGATCTTTGATATTATGAAGAAAGAGGTCACCAATCTTCTACAAGTTGGGATTATATATCTCATTTCGCATAGTCATCGGGTGAGCCTAGTTCAGGTGGTTCTAAATAAGACATGAATTACAGTAGTGAGAAATGAGAGGGGTGAGCTTATTCCTACTAAAGTGCAGAACAGTTGGAGAGTCTGCACTGAATATAGGAGGCTCAATCAAGCAACAAGAAAGGATCACTTTCCTTTGCCATTTATTGATCAGATGCTTGAGCGCTCAGCAAGTAAATCTCACTATGGTTTCCTTGATGGTTTTTCTGGGTACTTTCAGATTCATATTGCTCTTGAGGATCAGGAGAAGACCACATTCACCTGCCTCTTTGACACTTTTTCCTATAGGAGGATTCCATTTGGCCTATGCAACGCCCCTAGTACATTTCAGCGGTGTATGGTGAGTATTTCCAGTGACTTTCAAGAGAGTTACATAGAGGTGTTTATGGATTATTTCACTATTTATGGATCTTCATTTTATGCATGTTTGGATAGTCTGGATAGAGTTTTACATAAATTCATTTAAATTAACCTTGGTCAGGATTACAAGAAATGTCATTTCATGGTAGAGGAGAGCATAGTTTTGGGGCATGTGATCTCAAATAGGGGAATTGGGGTAGATCCTACCAAGATAGATGTTATTTCACAATTGTATTACCCCTATTGCGTGCGAGAGGTTCGTTCTTTTCTTGGTCACGCAGGTTTCAATTGCAGGTTCATTACATATTTTAGCAAGAAGACTCTTCCAATATCTAACATATTGCAAAAAGGAGGTGGTGTTTGATTTTGATAAGAGATGTCGGGAGGCATTTGATTGCCTCAAGAGAGCCTTGACCACCACTCATATTATCAAGGGCCCTGATTGGACAGTTCCTTTTGATTTGATGTGTGATACTTCTAATTATGCATTGGGGGTTGTCATTACTCAAAACATTGACAAACTGCCTAGGGTAATTCATTATGCTTCCAAGACTTTAGATGTTGCACAAGAAAATTACACCATTATTGAAAAAGAGCTTTTAGCTATTGTATTTGCTCTGGATAAATTTAGATCTTATTTCCTTGGTTCTAGAATTGTTGTTTTCACTAACCATGTAGATTTGAAGTTCTTGTTGAAGAAAGTTGATTCCAAGCCAAGGTTGATTAGATGGATGTTCTTGCTCCAAGATTTTGAGTTGGAGATTTGTGATAGGAGTGTAGCACAAAAATTGGTGATTGATCACTCAAGCTGGATTGAGGAAGTTGTTAATATGATGTGTATCAGAGATGATTTTCTTGATGAACAACTTTTGAATATTTTTGTTTCTTTCCCCACCCCTTGGTTTGCTAATACTTTTAATTATTCTAGATCATGAGATTGAGTCAATCCTTAAGTTTTGCCATTCTTCTGTAGTGGGTGGCCATCTTGGTATCCAAAGGACAGCACAAAAGGTGCTTGACTCTGGGGCACTTTGAGAAGTGTTAGAGAGTAAGTGGTACCCTTTCTTGGAGACAAGAGATACCTCAACCACCTATATTGTTTTGTGAGGTGTTTGATTATGGGGTATTGATTTCATGGGTCCCTTTCCAGTTTCTTTTAGCTTTTATTATATTATGCTTGATGTTAATTATGTTTCTAAATGGGTGAAATCTAAGGTCATTAGGACTAATGATGCTCGGGTTATTATGCATTTTGATAGGTCTCACATTTTTTGCAGGTTTGGCATACCTAGAGCCATTGTTAGTGACCAAGGCACCCATTTCTGCAATAGTTCCATGCAAGCTATACTCAAGAAATATGAGTTTGTTCATTAAGTTTCCACACCTTATCACTCTCAATGTAATGGGCAAGCTAAAATTTCAATCAAGGACATTAAGAGGATTTTGGAGAAGATGGTGCAGCCTAACAGAAAAGATTGGAGCAATAGACTTGAGGATGCTCTTTGGGCACATAGGACTGCTTACAATGCACCCATAGGTATGTTCCATTATCGGATTGTCTTTGGTAAAGCATGTCATCTTCCTGTAGTGATAGAGCATCGTGCATAGTGGGCTGTGAAAACTTGTAACTTGGCTATTGATCAAGTTGGTGAAGAAAGAAAGCTCCAACCGAATGAACTCGATGAGATCCACATAGAAGCCTATGAGAACTCTAAGCTCTTCAAAGAGAATACCAAAAGATTCCACGATAACTTGATTTTTAGAAAGAAATTTTTGGTTGGCCAAAAAGTGTTGTTATATAAATCTAGGCTTGGACTCATGAGTGGTAAGCTTAGTTCTAGGTGGATTGGTCCTTTTGTTGTTGCTAATGTGTTTCCCTATGGTGTTGTAGAAATCAAAAGTGAATCCACAGGTAAGCGCTTCAAGGTTAATGGACAACGACTCAAGCCCTTCCTCACAAATCCTTTCTTAGTGGATGAAATTGTGGAGGAGGACTCATTGGTTGAACTCGCTTTCCTTCCTCCATGAATTAGTGAGTTTTTATTTCTCTCCTTCTCTACTTTTTATTTCACTTGTCCAATTCCATTGATTGATATGTAGGTTTGGATATTCTGATTGTGCTACATTGGGACAATGTGTAGTTTAAGTGTGGAGAGAGACTATTATAGGTCTTAGGTTTATGTTGATGCATGCTTTTCTTTGATTTTGAGGTTTTGCTTAGGTTTGGGGATTTTCTCTCATACTTTCTTTCACTTAAGTCATGATATCTTGTGGTGTGAATCCATGCATTTTTGTGTATCAAGTTGCTTTTGAGAATTGAGAGGTTGAAACAATTGTGATAGACTTGTCCCTCGTGAGAATTTGAGCCTTAATTGTGGATGGATTGTTGTATGTCATCTAATATTATTTCATGTGTTATTGCACTCTTGATTACTTACCCTCTAGAACGTGACATGTTTCTTGTTGATACTTGATATTCACTTACACATATTGAAGTGATTTAGGCATTTCTTTTGACTAAGTCACTTCGCCTTATAAGCCTTCCTTGAATGAATTTATCCTTTGATAGCCCCTTTGAGACTTTTACATATTTCCTTGTTATTTAGCTCATTACAAGCTTGTAAGTGAAAAACTATGATTATCCTAACCTTAGTGTATTTTGGAGCTTTGGAATTGTTTTAGGAATGGGTATTAAGTAACAAAGGGTGCATTGTTCTTCAAATCATGTGGATTATTGGTTATATCTTATGGTTGATACAATTGTGTACATACGTGTTCATCAAAAAAACGAAAAATCAAAAATAAAAATAACAAAAAGAGAAACAAAAGTGAATAAAAGGTTGAGTGAGACAAAGAGAATTAGAATTAGAGATTTGGTCTTATTTTGGAGTTGATTTTTACTTACTTTTTACTTATTCCACATTGCTCCTCTATTCCATTTGGATTTAGCTACATATCACATATTTATCCTACCTTGTCCTTGGCCCCATTACAACCTTGAGAAGTCCTTTTTATCTTTATATATATGTGCTTAAGATGTTGATGTAAGAGACTTGTCAAGTCTATAGTTGTGTTTGTTATCATGAAGTGCTTTGAGTGTAAATACTTGCAATCTAAGACACATGAGTGTAAACACTTTAGAGAGCATATCTTATGAGATTCTTCATTGTTGTGACTCGCCTCTTGGTTTGATTGGTTTCTTGATTTTTCCCAGGAGTGCAAAAGGTTAAGTGTGGGGATATTTGATGAACAATATATTACACATTATTCATAACCTTAATTTACCATAATTGATGATTCTTGGTGCCTAATTGACTTTGTTTCACATGGTTTAGTGTTTTACAATTTATTGGACTAATATTCCTAAAATTAGTTAATTTGGGATTATTTGGTATGATTAAGTCTATTATCATTTTCATATCATATTTGACACTAATGGCATTTTGGGCATTATAGAAGTGGAGGATATATGTTGAAGTGAAGATTGTATTTTTAATTTTGTAGTTTTTATTTTTAAATTCGTTTTTAGTTTTGGGCCCATTTTTTAAAGAACATTTTCGTTTTATGCATTTTGTATGGGTTAAATTCGGATTCCCCAGTCCATTTACTCACACTTTTACATTCCATCACTTTCGAAAGAATACATTTTTGTTTTCCCTCTTTGTTGCTCTCCTAGGGTTTCCTTTCATTCTCATTTTATCTTCTACATTTCGGTTTTGCTTTCATTTCCATGGAAGGCTAAACTTCTACATTAAATTCATTTGGTAATGTATCACAACTCTTGAGGTTTTGCTACTAATGCATTTTCATTTTCTTTATATTGATTTCTCTATCCTATTTCTGAATGTAGTTTGCTTAATCCCATTGTTTAGAAACTGGTTTGTAAGTTTATCTTCGTTTAGTTAATTTACTCTCTAGTGCATGAACACTTAGTTTGTGTGATTTTGTTAACGTTCCATGCTTATGCTGATTTCGCTTAGTTAAAGGCTTAAGTTTGAAATTGTGCAAATTAGGAAGATAATGGTTACAATCTGAAATTGATCTTTTGAAGCTGAGGAATGAGTTGTGAACAAATGAACCAAATGGATTTATCCGTTTTAATACACATTGCTTATTTAATGTTTCTGAAATTACTTATTGTTCGTACCAATCAACGACAAACCCCTCATGTGTATGTGAGTATAATGTGTCTAAATCTTTTCTTGAAAGATAATCCTTGGAAAATGACCTAAGAGTCACTTCCTAGTACAATATTTTAATTGTTAAGTTATTTGCATCAGGTTCGACCTCGATCATGAGTCATGTTAGATTTTTCAAATAAGAAAATAGATATTTATAGGAGCTTGTAACTTCTAGATTCACATCCAGTACCTTTGGATGCCCACAAAATTAATATATTTCGAAAGCCATTTATAGTCATTATTAGTTGTATAGTATCCATTTAGATTCTCCTGACATATAACGTGGTCTTGTTAAGTGTCAATTTGATCATACATTTCTCATTAATTGTATGGCACTTTAACAATTTAATCAACGAAATAGGTGAAATTGTACTTATAAATGGTTAAAACTTGTTTGATTAGCTAAATACCATCTCTAAAGTGTTGTGTGGGCTTACGCTGGAGGAAAGATCAAACAATTATATGTTTCCGGATAAAACTTGGCCAAGCTCAACACAATAATCACATTGAGCGGATTATACAGCATTTGATAAGTGTGCTCTACGCCAGAGACATGCCTAGTGGAGGAAGAGGCACGCTTAGCTTAAAACCTGCACTGAGCATCTAAATTAAAAGAATTCAAAGCTAACTATCTATAACTCATGCTTAGCATAGCAATTGCGCTAAGCGGATTGGGTGTGCGCCTAGTGCTTGAAACATGCTCAACATACATTGGTGCGTCCAAACTCGTTCCTAGCCGGCTAGAAGCCACGCTCACCGTACAGGCAGCACGCTGAGTGTAGAAGCCAACACTAGAAAAGTATTTAAAGACTTTCTACCCAAGCCACCGTACAGGCAGCACGCTGAGCGTAGAAGCCAACACTAGAAAAGTATTTAAAGACTTTCCACCCAAGCCAAAGGGGCACATGTTTGCTATTCTAAATTGTAATCATCATTTTACTAAGTTTCCAGAGCTTAGCTCACTTAGACCATATACACTAAGTGTAAGCACTTTAGGTGCTAACCTATGCTCAGTTGAGAGTGGTTCTACCATCCCATGAGCTTTGTATTATCCTTATCTTACTTACATTGTATAGAAATGTGTAGCTAAGTACTTCATTGTTGGGGTTGAATCAACATTAATCCATGAAGTTTAATTATATATGAGTTTTGTACTTACTTTATGCTTGCTTTAAGTTTGATGAACTTCTTGCATGATATTTGAATAAGTTTCTTAAGTTTTTTGTACGATTATTCTAAATTTGCATAACTCAATAAGTACATTTTCTAGACATACACTTGTATTATTTATCATCTCATGTATTTTACTTATTAGTATGTAGACATGGTGTTAATCTTGTAAATTTATAACTCTCAAAGTGAATAGCATAGACTACTAGACATAGAGGTATCTTGAAGGTTCATAAACTTAAATTTTGTTAATCTAAACTACTACACATAGACATACATTAATAAAGTGTTAGTATAGACCAAGACATTGGTGACTAACACAATTGAGATGTTGCATTTGAACTCAACTTGCATGTATGAGTTACTAGATATAGAGGCATGATTTAACAAGTCACGTTTCCTAATCTTATGAATTAAAGTTGTTAGACATAAGGCTTTGTTGCATAAGTTACTAATTGACTAAGACATTAGTTTTTAGTAATATTGAGATTATTATATGGATTAATCATTATTGGATGGATATAAAATAAGAACCAAGTGTGTACGCCTAGTGAGTGTGAAGTTCAACCCCAACTCTCCTTCTCATTGTATTACAATTTCGAATAGTTTGTGTGTTGCCAATACAATCAACCAATATAATACACTTAAAACGGTGATTGTAAAAATAAGAAAGACTATAGTCTTGCAAGTCCTTGTGGATATGACATCTCTTATTTTTATACTTGTTTGCGATATTAAAGTAGTTTCATACTCCTATTTGTCAGTTAGCAGGTCTCAAGCTCTCAGATAGAGTTGAAAGTGATATTCAAATTTTTTTTTCCATAAATATAAGGAGGGATAATAGTAATGATTTTAATGAAATGTCATTTATAATCAGAACATATATCCTTGATTTGAATTTAAATATCCTGAATGTTCACATAATCCACTAATAAGCAAAGATATCCCATTTTCATCCTTGAATCACACCAAAAAGATAGATTTCCACTCCATGTCTGCACTTTAAACCATATTTGAGCATCAAAACAACCTTTTGAATAGAATTCCGTATATGTGAAGCATATTTCGTAGTGAAATTAAGGATATTATCTTGAGTCAAATATTTACAAGAGATCTCTTGTACCAAAACGTGTCTTTACTGTGTAAAAGGCTTTAAATCAGTTTGCCCATGACCGAGAAGTTACACAATCTAGCAACTCTAACTCCCAAGCCATTATTGCTTTTACTTATGTCAATTTTTGTCCAGCCAACAAGATGCACACCTTTCAGACCCTTTGATCCCCAAATGAAATTGCGAATGCAGATATCAACTTTAGTGAAAACTGATAGAAGAAGCCAAGACAATTGCATGAAGTAAGTAGGGAAAGATGATAACACCTATTTGGCGAGGGTCACTCTCTTAGGTTTAGTTAGGGGATCGAGCTTCCAAGTTTTGAATCTTGTGTGTAATTTTTCAAGAATAAAATTGAAATCATATCTATAAGCTGTCCCTCATAAACTGGAAAACCTAAGTACTTTCCAATATTGTTCGTCAACTTGATGGAGGTAATATATGTAAATTTAGCATTATTAGCATTTGATACCCCTTTTAACAAAAAGATCTAGACTTAGTAATATTTACTTTAAGACCAGAAGTTAGATTGAATCTCTTGAAGACCAAAAATATATTTTTAACCTAAGACTATTTTGCTTTGCAAAAGAGGAGAACATTATCCGAAAAGAGTAGGTGAGATATGGATGGACCATTCCTTGAAATTTTAATTGAGAGCCATCTTCTCGAAAGAACTTCTTCTATACTAACAACAGAAAGTTTCTACATACACAGGACAAAAAGATAAAGAAAAAGGGGGTCTTATGTCGCAGAACTGTTTATAACTATTAGATTTTAGAGGTATAATTGAAGTAACAAAGTATGAAAAAACAGATTTATTTAGTTGCTTTTAGACACTTAGAAAAGATGCAGGGGATAAATGCAGGGGAGAATTCTTTAGCTTGGATGCTTGGTTTCTTCCTTTTTTTCACACCCCATGTGAAATGTCAAATGTCTATTTATAGCCTAGCATTGCCATAGCTTCCTCATTACTCTACATTATTCTAGAAGCACATAAATGACATAAAGATCTTAGTCTATTCCATAATCTTGTAGCTACTTCTTTTAAATTGCAGCACCTTCTAACACTCCTCCTTGATGCAATTTTTTGTGATTCCTAGTAACGATCGTAGTTGCTCAAACTTTGATCTTGGTAATGCCTTGGTGAATATGTCTGCAATTTGATCTTCGGTCTTGCAATACTCGAGCATTATTTCTTTGTTCTCACTTGCTTCTCTAACAACATGATATTTAATGACAATATGTTTTGTCCTATTGTGATGGACTGGATTCTGTGTTATTGCTATCGCCGATTTGTTGTCGCAGTAGATAGTCGTAGACTCTATCTCTTGATCTCCCATGTCACTAAGTATTCGTCGAAGCCATATAGCTTGGTTGGTCGTCTCTGCAGCTGCTACGTACTCATCTTCTGTTGTTGATTGTGCAATGATTGCTTGCTTCTTAGATGCCCAAGAGAATATTCCTGATCCAAGTGAGAAGGCATAGCCTGATGTGCTCTTCATATCATCCACCTAACCTGCCCAATCACTATCAGTGTAGCCGTCCAATGTTGAGTTGGTGTTGGTCTTATACCATATACCGAATTCTTTTGTTCCTTGTAAGTATCTAAGAATTCTTTTTCCAACTCCAAAGTGAATTTGACTTGGGCTTTGCATGAATCTTGATAGAAGACTTGTAGCATACATGATATCTGG
>NC_032009.1:10964218-10965168 GCF_001865875.1 Lupinus angustifolius | reverse complement strand
TTATTTTTCTCGATCATCTTTATCTCTTCTTCCATTGCCTTGACCCATACTTCTTGCCTTGATGCTTCTTCAAAGCTTCCAGGTTCAACCATGGCCAAGTTACATGTCTCATATATATCTACCAAGGATATTACTCGTCTCGGAGAATATTCTAGTGAAGATTGTTCATGTGGGAGTGTAGTTGGCATACCTGGATCTTTTGTTGCTTTTCTACTTCCCCAGTTACATGTGGTTGTTGTGTTGATATGGAGATGTTGTGTCTCTCAATCTTGCCTTCATTCCAGTTCCAAGCGGCGCTTTCATCAACTTCAACATCTCGACTGATGATAAGTTTCTTCGTTTCTAGATTGTATATGCGATAGCCTTTTGACTGTGTGCTATATCCCAAGAAGATGCCTCTTATCATCTTGTCTTCTAGTTTGTGTCTCTTTTCTTTTGGGACATGTATATAACAGATGGATCCAAAGACTCTTAGATGTTTAGCTGATGGCTTTCTACCGCTCCAAGCTTCTATAGGAGTTTTACCTTCGACTGCATTTTTTGGACATCTGTTCATTATGTAGACAGTTGTGTAAACTACTTCGGCCCAAAAAGTGTTTGGCAAACCTTTCTCCTTGAGCATCGATCTAGCCATCTCCATGACTGTGCGGTTTTTCCTTTCAGACACCTCATTTTGTTGTGGAGTGTAAGCAACTGTGAGTTGACGCTCTATGCCTTCATCCTCACAAAATTTATCAAATTCGTGAGAGTTGTACTCTTTGCCACGATCGCTTCTGAGTACTTTTATATGTTTCCCGCTTTGCTTCTCGACAAAGGCCTTGAACTTCTTGAATATTCCAAAGACTTCTGATTTTNGACCGTGCGATTTTTCCTTTCAGACACCCCATTTTTTTTGTGGAGTGTAAGCAACTGTAAGTTGACGCTCTATGCCTTCATCCTCACAAAATTTA
>NC_032009.1:10926197-10964118 GCF_001865875.1 Lupinus angustifolius | reverse complement strand
GCGACAATTTTGCTCTGAGTGCCCAAATCTTTTGCAATATTGGCATTGTATCTTTCCTCAATATCGACAATATTTTTCTGAATGGCCTGACTTCTGGCATTTGCCGCATGGAAGATATTTTGCTTGATTGTTTCTAGAGAAATCTTTAGAAATCTCTTTGTTTCTAGAATGTTCCGCACCAATATTATTTCTTCTTTGATATTCTTTATTCTGAGACCTTAGTCTGAGCTTTGATTGAAAGGCATTTTCTAATGAACCTTCATCATGCCTACTCAATCTTTGCTCATTAGCTTCTAGAGAGCCCATTAGTTCTGTTACTGATAGAGTAGACAAATCTTTGGTTTGCTCAATCGTAGTAACTACTGAATCATATTTTTGGAGAATTGAAATCAGAATTTTCTCAACAATTCTTTTGTCAAGAATATTTTCCCCATAGGCTTTCATTTGATTGACTATCTCTTTTATTTTAGAATAATAATCTTTTATGGTCTTAGACTCTTTCATCTTAAGTAATTCAAACTCACGCCTAAGAGTTTGAAGTTTAATAGTGCGTACCTTATCATTGTCATGAAACTCCTCCTTTAGTGTATCCCATGCTTCTTTGGCACTTGTAGCTCCCATTATTCTTGGAAAGATAGTTTCCGCCAAGGCTTGTTGTAGAATAAATAACGCTTTTGCATCCTTTTGCACATTCTCTTTCAACTCCTTTTTCTGAGCCACGGTAAGAGTTGAAGTATTCTCTGGAGTAGTGAATCCTTCTTCTACAATATCCCACAAATCTTGGGACCGGAAGAAAGTAGTCATTTTTGTGCTCCAAAAATCATAGTTTTCTCCAGTGAAAGTTAGGATAGGAATAGATGATGATTGAATAGTGCTAGCCATAGCTCAAGGTGTATAAAGATGGTTTAGTATGGATATGAGGTTTTTAGAGGTAGTTGAAAAATGGATAGAGTAATGTTCTACGCCCAGTGTATGACCGAACGTAGCTCTGATGCCACTGTTTATAACTATTAGATTTTAGAGGTATAATTGAAGTAACAAAGTGTGAAAAACAGATTTATTTAGTTGTTTTTAGACACTTAGAAAAGATACAAGGGATAAATGCAGGTGAGAATTCTTTAGCTTGGATGCTTGGTTTCTTCCTTTTTTTCACACCCCATGTGAAATGTCAAATGTCTATTTATAGCCTAGCATTGCCATAGCTTCCTCATTACTCTACATTATTCTAAAAGCACATAAATGACATAAAGATCTTAGTCTATTCCATAATCTTCTAGCTACTTCTTTTAAATTGCAGCACCTTCTAACAAGAACTCTGATGGGCTAAACTTTAATAACTTATCGTTCCAAAGGATGGAAAAAGAAGACGTAGAGATGCAATAGAAAATGAGCTCAATAGTTATTACTGAAAAACCAAACTCTAAGAGGCAACATTCTAGGAATTCCTAATCACGTTGTAATAGGCCTTTTCTAGGTCAATATTAATAGCAATGTATCTGCTCTTTTTTTCCCATAGAGTGGATGATTTCTTGAAGAATAATAACATTAGAAGTACCTCTACCAAAAAGGAAATTGCTTTAAAGAGGACCAATGAGCTTGTCCAAGAGAGGCCAGAGTCTATTCACAAACACTTTTGTGATAAGTTTGAACAACAAATTGCATAGGCTAGTTTGTTAGAACTCCTTAAAAGTAATGGGATAGTCAACCTTTGGGATCAGACAAGTCAAAGTACCGATCACATGTGGATCAAAATGATCCAAAGCGAACATATCACTAAAGAACTTCCAAACATCATTACCAATCAGGTGCTAATATTGCTTGTAGAAGATTACTCATGGAGTTAAGAGCAAGAGACACTTACTCTTTGTTAACTAGTAGAGAGAGAACAAAAGCTTCATCTTTCGCAAGCTTTTCCATATTAGGAGTAGGAAAAGTTTATCTTTAGCAACCATCAAAATGTAAAAATGAGTCTTTAAATATTTAATTGCTTCAACCATCACCACATTATCATCTAAGCAAGGGGTACACAAGGGAGAATGATATAGTGAATTTTATTTCTCCTCCTCATGATGATAGCTTGGGCATAAAAGAACTTTGTATTTCTATTTTTCAAATATACTCATTTTTCACGTGACTTCTTGGACCAATGCATCCCTTCTTGCGCGAGAATTGTATCATAATCTTTCTGAAGTAGACGCAGGAAGGAGAGAAGATAAGTTGATTCACCATCTTCAAGAGACATTTCAATTCCCTTTACTCTAGATTCCAACCTTCTCTTTCTATTAAAATTGTTTTTGAAGATCTCGCTGTTGAAGCGGATAGAATCCTCTCTGGCTATGGAACGGGCTAGAGGAACATTATTCGAGCAAGACATCTAGGTCTTCTTGACAACATTTTGGTAGTCGTTATGGCCAATCGAAGAAGCTTCAAGTCGTAAGGGTCTCAAACCTTTAGAGGTAGATATACCTCCATAGTGAAGGAGAATAGGATTATAATCATAGTGTAACCTGCAAGTATTTTCAACAATTGTCTCTGGGCAGGCCAGCCTACAATCACTATCTGCCATACCTCTGTCCACCTTTCTCAATATATGTTGGTTGCCCTGACAATTCCTGTGCCATGTAAGTTTGCCCCCATGGACATTAAGATCAGCTAGAACACATTATCTTTTGAAGGCTTCAGCTCTTTAATGAGAAAAGTTTCCTCCCCGGTAGAAGAATTTCATTAAATCTTCAAATAGAACCCATGGCTTGGATATTGAATGTCTAAAACTGCAAAGGTAACTCCGAAGAACAGAGCGACTCAAAGGTGTTGCGCTTGCATAAATTCTTGTGCAAAGCCATTTTTTTGTACCTAATCAAACATCAATAGTCACATGATAATTACAAGAGGAAACAATAGAGAAACCAAAGGTATTTTTTACCACACACAACGCCCACAGGCTGCCTGAGTGTCCTTGAGCTTCTATTGCCATTATTAAATAATCAAATAACTAACAATTTCTCATTATATTAATTATTTTACTATTTAATTATTATTAAATAAATAAACAACTAAATCACCGAGAAAGGGAATTGCAAAACACATATCCTAGAGACGCGAAAAATGAGATTATGTCTGTAGTGCAACGTAGGGGAGATGTTAGTGCACCTGTGATAGGAAATATGATTTCCTTATTGATAGGAATGTTATCTCATAAAAGATTTGTTAGCAACCTATCATCATCAAGAGATAGTAAAAAATAAATAAAAATCTGAATTTTAACAAACTACTAAGTGACTTAGCAATATTTATAAGTAACTGATAAAGGTTGTTATCTTCTTAGTTTTTATTTATAAAAAATAAAGGGATAAAACCAATAGTGCCTTCTTCTTTTTTAAAGTTTGAAAAAAAAATGATAACTTTAATTTTCTCGAAATTATTTGTCAAAAAATAAAATTACATTTTATTATTTTTTGAAAAATAAATTATGGGCAGAATAAAATTAGGATTCATATTACTGAAGAAATTTGTGTAGATGTATTCGCAATTCATGTTTGTAAATGCAAGCATGCATCATAGGAAGAGATTGCAAATGTAAGCATGCATCACATGGATTTTGATAAAGAAAAAGTTTAAAGCCAAGCTTGAAGATGGACAAATCAACAAACAACAAAGTCAAGGCTCAAGTTCACTCAAAGTTCAAACATTCAAGAAGATCTAGAAGGCTAAGAGTATTTTCTATTTATCTTAGGTCTTAAGATGTTTGATTGGGTAAAGTCTGGGTTAGGTGAAACTTAATGGAAGTCACACAACCTAAAATATAATCATAATTAATATTAAGACTTACATGATTTACATGCACATGCATAAATACATGATCACATGATTTTGGTACATTAAACGAAGTTTAAATCATACATCATTCAAAATCATGCATCATATTTTTACAAATCATATAGGAGGTTCATAATGCATCAAAGTAACTTTTCAAAAAACCCTTTATCGGTTAAGGTTTAGTTGATTAAGTTGTGCAAAATGGGAACCCGTTAATCGATTAAGTTAAGGGTTAATCAACTAATGGAAGTTACAGTTTCTGAAATCTTCATTTTTGGAGAATCGTTAATCAATTAAGTAGAGTGTTTAATTGATTAACTACACTAGAAAATAGAGGAGAAGAAAGGTATGTGTAATGATTTTGCAGGTGCTCTTGAGATATTCTAAATATCATAATATTATGCAAGAAGAGAAAGAGAAAAAGCAAGAACTTGAAGAAAGGACAGGAAGCTTTAATATGTGGCAACTTCTTGTTATCTTGATAAGGATGAAAAAGGTAAAGCTATTGAGGTAATTAAATATATAGGCATGTTTGGTTCTTTATTGTATCTAACATCTATTTTGCCTGATATCATGTTTAATGTTTGCATGTATGCTAGATACCTAGCTAATCCTAAAGAATCACAATTATCGCCAATAAATGCATGATTTCTTGATTGTATATGCTTTCATGTGTTTTGGTTCTGGTTTAGAGTGTAATAAGTGTTTAGGATAGGCTCTTTCTAGTAGATTCTTAGAAAACCCTTAGACTAATTCGAATTGTTCTATATTTTAATCGATTACTTGGGAAATTTTTAAGTATGTTAATTGTCGCGCCCTGATTTTCGGTTGCACGACTTTATTTAGAGTCGCTACTACATTTTATAGTTAAAAATATAGAAAAATATTGTAAGCCCAATTACATTGGGCTTTGGATTTTTGATATTCAGGTTCGGGAGTCGGTTACAAGGTAGGGAAGGTATTAGCACCCTACATGTCCGCCTTAAGTGGTACCCTTCATTAAAATTATGACTTTATTATTATTATTATTTTATTAAATTGTCTGATTAAATAATTAATTATTAAAAAGAAAAATTTTATTTATTTTTATTATTGTGTTTGACAAGATTGACTATGGTCCTACATATCCCTATTAAGGGAATCAAGGCTTACATAATTCTTTAGGTAGAAAAAGGTTTGTTGGTTGAGTGTATTTTAATTAAGGAAAATATATTTTTAGTCAAGAATGTTTATTTTGCATGTTTATTTATTGGTGGAAAAAAATTTATTTGGTTAATTTTTGTCATTTATTTAATTAAGAAAATAGAATTTAATCGGTTTTGAGATTTATTCAGTTGAAAAGAAGCGGCGTAGCGCGACCTTTCGAAGATGATTTGAGAAGAAAGAGACCTCTTGGGCGACCTTTTCTCCATCTTTGATTAACTCTCAAAATTATTTTATTTTTTGAAAAGTACTTATAATGTTGTCATATTTTAGTTATTTAAAAAATGTTTAAATTTTTGTTAATCAGATAATTTTAATTATTTACAGAAAAATACTTTTTATAAATCGTCAAAGTGATCATAAGAAAATGTGGTTAATTAAGGAACACACAAAAGTAATTTATTTTATCATTTAACCATTTATTATTTATTCCCAAAAAAATTACTTAAATATGTACCTGTACTTTTAAAATTTATGCCTAATATAATTAGTGAATTATTTTTGAAAACATTATTTTACATATTAATATTTATATCATAGAATAAATAAAAATGTAATTTGGAACAACTAGATAAAAATATAAAGACTATACCTCATAGCAAAGAATGAATAGGATTTTGGTACTATGGGCATGAATTGTGTGTCACAAGTGAGGGACACATGGCGGAAGGTGGTTGGGAGCGTGTTGCTATTAGGATGCGCCCAAAGACGTGGCGCAGTGCAGTTGGATGACTGGGAAGGGGGCACAGACTAGTAAGTGAATGCGCTTGCAAGGAATCTCATATTCCCATGGGTATGACGTTTCGGTGTGGACGAATGAAGTGGAGTTGGGACGCGTCCACTGCTTGATTGGTTGGCTGGAGTCAATGGGAAGGCAAAGTAAAAGTATGCAGATCTGATGGTTCAAAATCACCCAGAAAAGCAAGTTCATGGAATGCAATAGACTAGTCTGCACTCGATTTTTTGACTTTGAACTTTTCTCTCTCCCACCGTGCCAACACCTTTTTGGTGTTATTTCACATTGTTTTCGGTGTATCCAGTGTATTTACAGTATAGTTTTTTTTGTTTAACCTAAGCTCTATTTATAATGAAAATTTAACCACTAAATCCCTAAAATTAGGTTAACCAATTTTTCATCTGATTACTTAACTTTAGGAATCCTAATAACATAGTTTTGACCCACATTTTACTATTTATTTTGTTATCTCATTTTTAAATTCAAATTAGTTTGTTAGTGTATTTAATTATTTTAATTAATCAGAAAATAATAAAAAACCATAAAAATAGTTTTAATTATTTTTTATTAATTTAATATCACAATTTCGAAAATACTAAAATAAATAAAATAAAGACACTTTAGATTTTAATTTTGGTTAACCTAATCACTTAGATGTAGGAACCTTAACACAACATGTTTATTTTTATTATTTTTTAATTTTAGTTAACCTAATCACTTAGATTTAGGAACCTTAACAACATTGATTTGACTTTCCTATTTAATATTATTTGTTTAATTTTTTTTTTGAAAAATGTTTTGGGCTTTTTCTGGGCTGGACAAAAATGGGTGTTCACATTAATCAATTAAATAAGCCCTTAATCAATTACCTAGGTATATTTTTTGAAATACTTGATCAATTAAACACGGGCTTAATCGATTATCTATGCTAATTTTTCAAAACTGTTAATCGATTAACACAAAACTTAATCGATTAGATCAAGTTACAAAAAAGATTCAAGTACAGTTTCAGTTCAGTTCTAGTTTAGTTCTAACCTCGTGTGTTTTATCTTGTAACCCCTTTTATTCTCAAATTCGTCTTCTTTGTCCTCCTAAAATTGAAATTTGAGCAACCCCGTCTCATTTTCATTCTTCCTCTTTTCTTCTAACCCATCAAATCCTATTCAAATCACTTACCAAAATTTATCCCCTTTTGAAACCCTAATTCAGTTTTTACTTTTAATCGATTATTCATCCTATATTCTGACAAAATGAATGATGGAAGACCAAAGAGAGCGAAACACACTGTTGAGATCAACCGTCATCTTTGCAATCTTGGGCGTGTGAGAAATTTGGACAGTGGCGGTTCACCTGCGGGTCTTTGGCGGAATTCCACCATTGGCAGGGACCCCTCTTTTGCTCCTGCTCTTCAAGCAGAACGATTAGCTAAATTTTTTGGTCATAAACCTACTTACATCCAGTATGTTGATATGGCATGGATGGTGGAGCAAGGATTCCAATTCCCTCATGAATTGGAGGTTCAAGGGGATGTGAGATTTTTGGAATTAAATAGGAGCATATACCCTTCTCTGGTTCAGGGGTTTTATGCCAATTTTCAATACAAGGATGGTGGTTACCTTAGTATGGTGAAAGCGAGTTAATCACATTAGATGAGGAGATTTGTATGGTTGTTGGAGCCTTGGCAAGTGATGGTACCCCTCTAGGCAATTGCAACGATAAAAAATGGAGTGCTTATGACTCCACTAATATGTACAGATTTTGCCTTAGATGACCACATTACTTTGTTCAAGGCGAGCTCACTAAGGTGAGGTCTATGACAGTGGAGAATAGGTTGTTGCATTAATTGATTGCCTACATCTTGGTTCAACACAACACAAACCATGCACAACCAACGGGCAACGATCTAAAGATTATTTTTCTATTAAGGAAGGAATATTGATTAGTTGGCCTGTTGAGATTTTGAAGGTGATGTTGGTCATTTCTTCTTCTTCCTCAAGGTTATTAGTTTATGGGATCTTTATCTCTCGTGTTATTGATCATGTTGGGATCAACACTTCTAGTGAGGAGATAATCATTGTTAATCCTATGGGGCATATGGTTAATGATAGTTTGATTCATAAAATGAGTATCTATAAATATGATGGTTATTGGATGTATCAGGAAGAACATAAGAAAACCATTGATATTGCTTTAACTGATGAGGAAGAGGACGCTAACCAAGGCGAGGAAAACCAAGAGCAACATAATGATGAGGCTCATCATGTGCCTCAAGCACCTTCATTTGATTTAGCTCACTTGGATGCCAAGGAACAATGCCTAAATGAGCATGTTTATTTGAGAATGCAAGCCATGAAGAATAGGATGCAATTCAAGGAGGAATGGCTCATGGCAGAGTTTCAGCGACAAGAGTTAGAAAACAAAACCCGCTTCGACCAGCTTAGCTTTTTGTTCTCGACCTTTCATGCCTTTTCGCAGTCACCTCCTAGCTAGTCTATCTGCGGGTGTCTTTGTGTTGCCATACTTAGGTTTTGTGTTAGGTGTGTGTGTGTGTGTTTTTGGTCATTGTATTGTAATTTCATGACTTAGTTAATTGTACTTTCATGACATGTTTTATTTGTACTTTTGTGTTTCTTTGGTTTAAGTGCTTTGTTATCCTTGTTTATAATCCTTTTGATCAATGAATGAATAATTGCACTAATTTTTTTTGTATTGATCATACTGTGCTTAATCTGTCTTTTATAAAATGGGTAATAAAGTATCATTAATTTTGCACTTAGCATGCAACTCCAAAGAAAAACTGAAAAATCAGTAAACATACTCAATTATTAGCAGTCTTAATCGATTAAGATCATTCCAAAATGCATTTCTGTGTAAATTCAAACATACTTAATCGATTAATTAGATATATCATCAATTAAGACTAGTAGAAATTGTATTATTTCCTTACTTTTGGCTAAAATTTTCATATATATCATTGTTTTTTTATCATGCCAATAGGGGGAGAAAGTTGTTGTTTATGTTTTGCAAATTTGTAGCATTACCAGGGCTTCTGCAAATACAAAATTACTCAATATATAAAGTGAGGGGGAGCAACGAGCAGATCTTAAAACTCAAAGAAAATTACAAAATAAGTTGATTGTCATCAAGCAAATCCAACAGTGGTTTGTTATCATCAAAAAAGGGGAGATTGTAAATACAAGCATGCATCACATGGGGATATCTTAAATTCAAGCATGCATCATATGGATTTTGATGAAGACAAAGTTAAAAGACAAACTTGAAGACATGGACAATTTAACAAACAACAAAGTCAAGGATCAAGTCCACTCAAAGTTCAAACATTCAAGAAGATCTAGAAGGCTAAAAGTATTTTATATTATCTTAGATCTTAAGATGTTTGATTGGATAGAGACTAGGTTAGGTGAACCTTATGGAAGTCTCATAACCTAAAATATTATCATAACTAATAATGAGACTTACATACATACATACATGATTTACATGCATGTGAATAAATACATGATCACGTGATTTTGGTACACTAAACAAAGTTTAAATCATACATCATTCAAAATCATCTATCACACTTTTATAAATCATGTACGAGGTTCATAACGCATCAAAGTAACTTTTCAGAAAACCCTTACTCATTTAAGGTTTAGTTAATCGATTAAGTTGTGCAAAATGGGAACTCGTTAATCGATTAAGTTAAGGTTTAATGGATTAATGGAAGTTACAATTTTTTAAATCTTGATTTTTAAAGAATCGTTAATCAATTAAATAGAGTATTAAATCGATTAACTACACTAGAAAATAGAACTATATTTTAAACCAACTTTTCCCATTTACATCATTTGTAACACAAGATTCAGATTGATTTTCACATTCATATTCAGAGATAGAATTTTCCAAAAGTGTTTCTGAAAAGAGAGAAAAGTGTTTTGGTACACAAAAAGATATAGGAAAAATACTTCATGAATCTTTAGAGAAGTATTACAATATTTTCAAAGTCAAATCAAGTTTACAAAACCTTGCATCTCACATCTTAATTATGGATTTAATGAGACTTTTAGAAAGGTTTTAGATTCTAGAAGTGTGTGTATATTCAGCACATTTAGGTGCATTACTCATTTGTAGACAATTGTATTGGATATTTCTCTTTGGTGTGTGGTATCACCAAGAAGAAGAGAAAAGGTTTAGGAAACTCTAGTTAGAAGTGGCGAGGAGTCATTAGAAGCTAGGTTCACTATACAAGAATCTTGTTAGAGAAGTTAGAAGTGGTGGGACCGTCCATTAGAAGTGGTGGGACCGTCCATTAGAAGTTGTGGGACCGTCCATTAGAAGTGGTGAGGGAGCCATTAGAAGTGGGTGAAGGCAAGCTATTAGAAGCTTAAGTCCAAGATTGTCTTGGTGGAAGCATGTTTCTAAAACATATTTTTCATATTGAAGAAAATATCTCAAGATCAGAAGGGAAGGCTTGGATGTAGATACATGTGGAATAGCAATCGAACCAGGATAAAAATTATCGTCTCATTTTTCTCATCCCTTAACTTTTTATGTTTTCGCATTGTTTGATTTACTTTGCTTGGCATTCAAATATTTTTGAGTTAATTGCATATTCTGTTTTGTGCCATTAATTTCATAATTTCATCTGGTAGAGTGCACACAAGATTAGGTAAATCTTTGCATCTTAGTGTATCAAGAAAACAAGTTTTCAAGAAACAAAAACTCGTTAATCGATTAAGTTCTTGTGTTAATTGAATATATGCAGAAGTAGATAATCGATTAAGCCATACTTTAATCGATTAAACAGAGATCAAAATCATTGAATATCTTATTAATCGAGAAACAGTAATCGAGTATCGAACCACCTATTCACCCTTCCCTCCCCCTAGGTGCAGTTTAAAGCCCTTGTGAACCAACAATGTTTACCTTCATTTTCTTCTTAGGGTGAGAGACTCTTCCCCTAAAACAAAATATATAACAATAGGATGGAAATGGATCTAGATCGTTCTGAGTACTGCAATATCTAAACTTGTCTCGTTCTGTTACTTTGGTTGAGTCTGCTTCCCGCGGGTCCTTTGGTACCCATCGAATCTGTAGCTACCTAGAAATTCATAAAAACTTATAGATTGTGTACATGTTTCCTATAATCATGTGTGTTACTCTAGGCAATTAAAAGAAGAATCAAATGTTAATATCAATTATAAAATATAATTAAAGTACAAGTACACAACTTTAAATTGTGACTATATAAGTTTTTTTACTAAAAAGTGTAATTTTAAATAAGACAATAAATCATATCAAATATCTAAGATCCCTACATCAACATAACATTACATCACAATTATTATGAATTAACAAACATAAAATCAAAATAATATTACAATTTTGACGAAAAATATGTTTAGTTACGTTACTCCATATACATATATGTATACATAAAGGGGTTGAGTCAAATGAGAATAGTTCTGATATAAAAATTGTAAGAACAATAAATTTGGTGGGCCTTATAACCAATCATGAATGGTTAGGATTAAAAGTTAGTTATTGGTCACGTGATAGTCATGTGCATGTATCTTTTAATCTTCGTCATTCAAATAATATCCAATGGTTCATATTAAATATTCTCATTTCTCACAATAGCACATTATTTTCACGTGAATCATTCCCTATATATATAGAGAGAGAGCTACTCAAGTGAGAACAATTCTCATATAAAATTGTGAGAATAATAAATCTAGACCTAACAATCAATCATGGATGGCTAGGATTAAAAGTTAGTTATTGGTCACATGATAGTCATGTCTTTTAATCTTTAACCGTTCAATCAAGATCCAATGGTATAGATTAAGTGTTCTCATTTCTTACAATAGCGCATTGTTCTCATGTGAGTAGATCCCTATGTTATTTATATATATATATAGAGCTACTCAAGTGATAACAGTTCTCATATAAAAATTGTGAGGACAATAAATCTGGGCCTTACAACCAATCATGGATGGTTAGGATTGAAAGTTAGTTATTGGTCACATGATAGTCATGTGCATGTATCTTTTAATCTTAATCGTTCAATCAAGATCCAATTGTATATATTAAGTGTTATCATTTCTCACAATAGCGCATTGTTCTCACGTAAATAGCTCCCTATATATATACATATATATACATATATATATATATATATGTATATATATGAGGAGAGATTTGTTTACACCCAAATTAAGTTACACTCAATTTCAGCCATTCATTTTCTTAAACCCAACCGACCAAATGGGTGAGTGCAATAAATTATGAGAGAGAAAAAGAGAAATCTTAAATAATTTATTGCATTCACTCATTTAGTCTGTTGGATTTAAGAAAACGGATGGTTGATATTGAGTATAACTAGTGTAACTTAATTTGGGTGTAAATAGATTTCTTCTATGTATATATGTGTGTGTGTGTAGGACGGATATAAGCCATCAAATCTAGGTAAATTCAATGGTCTGAATTAGTGAGTAGATCTAAACCATTAGATGTCCATAAAATTGATGGCTAGGATAGGGAGTAAGTTTAAAAAACTTACTCTTGGAGTAAGTGAATCCCCACTCAAATATATATCCTAACTACTCGTAGTTCCAAAAAAATGGACTCGGCCTGTTATAGATAATGTTGGTAATACACGCGGGTCAGGGTACCCATTTTCTTGATGACATTTTAGTAGTCATTATGGCCAATCCAAGCAGCTTCAAGACAGAAGGTATTAAATCTATGGCTTTCCGTTGCTGAGAAATTTCTTGACAAAGTTAAGAAGAAGAGAAGGAAATCAATGAATAAGAAACAATTTTATTGAGTAGAAAGATGAATAGTAATGTACTTAGAAATAAATTTCTACAACTATCTATTTATAGAGAGTTGGGTACTAACTAACTCCATTGACTAAACAGAAATAGAAAAACTGAAAAATAAGTGGGTCAAGCCAACAAAGCAATTGAAGCCCAATAAACAGAAAACCAAAAATAGAGAATGAGTATGAAAAATGGCTAAGTTAGTTCTTCATTCTTTCTCAACTTCAAGCTTTTCTCTCCAATAATGTCTAGATCATATATGCCACTTTCTAATAGTCCCCCAAAAGAGAAAGGGATAAGGCCTGTGTGAATATGTCGGCAACTTGAGAATCAGTAGAGATGGGTAGCAAGTGGATAATTCCATATTGGATCCTTTCGCGAACAGAATGGCAATCTATGTCTATATGTTTCGTGCTCTCATGGAAGACAGGGTTAGTAGCTATGTATAATGTTGATTGGTTGTCACAATATAAGATTATGGGATCAGAATGGTTTACTCCAAGATCATGAAGAAGGTGTATAAGCTATTGTGCTTCGCAGGCTGCAAGGGCCATTACCTTGTATTCCGCCTCAGCTGAAGACCTCGAAACTGTCTTCTGCTTTTTGCTCTTGCAACATATGAGGTAGTTGCCCAGATAGAAACAATATCCAGACACAGACCTTCTAGTGCCTATGCAGTCACCCTAGTCAGAATCTGTGTATCCATGTACTTTGTAGTCACAACTAAAAGGGAAGAAAACTCCAATGCCAATGGTGCTCTTTATGTATCTCAAGATCCTCATGGCAGCTTTTAGATGTTTATCTGTTGGTGCAACCAAAAATTGACTTAAATGACCCACAGCAAAACTCAAATCAGGCCTAACGTGAGTTAAGTAAACAAGCTTTCCAATTAATCTTCTATATATACTAGGGATAGGTAAGAGGCCACCCAATTTGGAATGAATCAACTTTGTAGAATACTCCATAGGAGTAGAACATGGCTTGGCTGCCATCATCCCTGCTTCTTGTACTAAATCAAAGGTCTACTTCCTTTGATAAAGAAGGATACCTTGTGCAGATCTAGTTATCTCCATACCTAAAAAGATTTAACTTGGCAAGGTCCTTTATGCTAAATTCAGAGTCAAGAAAATGTTTCATGTTATCTATTTCATTCATGTCATTCTTGTCAATATAAGATCATCAACATAGATAAGTATAGCAGTAAAACTAGAGCTGGATGATTTAATGAACATAGAGTAATCAGAATTAGACTTATTATAACTAGAGTGCATAAGAAAACCAGTAAGCTTATCATGCCACTGCCTACTGTCTTGTTTCAAGCCATAGACGGATTTTTCTAACTTACAAACTAGACCTGGAATTTCAGTATGGACACCTGGAGGGACTTTCATCTAAACCTGCTCCTTTAGGTCCCCATGAAGGAAGGCAGTGTTTATATCTAATTGGTGGAGGTGCCACTTATAGGCAAAGGCTAGGGAAAGGATGACCCTTATGGTGGCCATCTTCACAACAGGGCTAAAGGTCTCTAAAAAGTCTACTCCTTCAGTTTGGGTGAACCCTTTAGCCACAAGTCTGGCTTTGTGGCTCTCTATACTTCCATCACACTTATACTTGATTTTAAAGACCCATTTGCACCCTATGTATCTTTTGTTGTTGGGTAATCTAGTTATGGTCCAAGTCTTGTTATCCTTAAGAGCATTAACTTCTTTCTTGATAGCCTTTCTCTAGCATTCAAATCTTATAGCATCTTCATAATTTGCAGGCTCGGTGTTGGAAGAAATGCTCATAGAATAATGTTTGTGATTGTATGATAGTCTATCATAGGATAAATGTTTGTCTAAGGGATATCTGACTATGGAGGAATTAATCTTTTCATAATCCTCTATGTTGGTGGATGTAAGCATGGAGAAGTGATAATCTTGGAGGTAGTGAGGCCTTTGTCTAGGTCTAAGGGATTGTCTAGGCATAGGTGAATTACATTCATTATGATCAGTACTACTATAACCATGACTATTATAAGAGAATTGTTCATGAGTAGTGTTAATAGGGTCAAAGCTATTGTCCTCACCAGGATAGTTCTCACTAAAATTATCCTCAGAAGTGTTAAGCATTTGTTGGGCAGAGTTAGAGTCAGGGTCACTTATGCATAGAGCATTGACAACATCAGTAGAGGCATAGATTCTGTCAATGACAGGTCTTGGCTCAGAATTTTCCTTAGGACAGTTTTTGGCTTTGACATCCCTCCTTGTATGGAAAGATATGTTTTCTTGATAAGAAAACTTCATGAGTATTGACATCCATTAGGATATAACCTTTTACTCCTTGTTTTAGGCCAAGAAAAATACACTTTCTTGATATGTGATCCAACTTCTTCCTTTATGAGGTAAGGGTAGATGCATAACATAAGCACCCAATGACCTTTAGGTTGGAATTTTTGGGAACATTATTGTACAAGACAACATAAGGGCTCCTATGGATAAGTATTTAATAGGCTGCTTGTTTATCAAGAATACAGCATGACTAGTAGCATAGTTCCAAAGGCAGTGAGGCATTTCAGATTGGAAAATGAGAGACTTAGCTACACTTGGTATATGTTGGTGTTTTCTCTCAACTATACCATTCTGTTGGGGGGTCTCAACACAACTAGTTTGATGCTCAATCCCATTCCTTGCAAAAAAAATCATTCATATGGAATTTCCTACTATTATCACTTCTAATACTTTTGATCTTTAATCCAAACTGAGTATTGACAAGGAAAGCAAAGTTTTTGAATAAGTCAGGAACTTCTGATTTGGCTTTCATGAAATAAAGGCAAGTAAATCTGGATTTATCATCCATAATGGTTAGAAAATACACATGTCCTGATGTGTTAGGCATAGAAGTGGACCCCATATGTCCATATGCAGTAAATCAAATATATGGGCAGATTTAGAGAAACTATTGCTATAAGGTAACCTTTTTTGCTTAGCTAGATGGCAGACAAGGCAAGGTAAATCTATTTTATTGCATTTAACAGTAGGATAATGTTTCGGCATCATTGTCATTTTTTTCATTTGAAAGGTGTCCTAGCCTATTGTGCCAAACATTTGAATCATATCCAGTGAGTTAACCAATTCTATATTTTGTCAAGAGGTCTTATTATACACTTAGCGTGATTCCTTATAGCATACAATCCTGCCTTTAAGTCGGCTACACCAATCATCTTCAAATAGGAGAGGTTCTGAATTTCACAAGAGTTTTCAAGAAAAGTTAATCTGCAATGCAAAGTGTTGGTTAATATTGAAACAAATATTAAATTGTAATGGAATGTTGGTATATATAGAACATCTGTCAAGACATGATGCTGTGAAAACATCACACTACCAGTTATGGTGGCTAGAATCTTATTTCCATTTGGCAAAGTTATCACAATGGGCTTTATATGCTTAAAGGTTTGATAAAGAGACAAAGTATGGCACACATGATCTGTGGCCCCAATATCAATAATCCATTCAAGGGACTTACTTGAACAAGCAAACATATACACGTTACCTTTATCCTTTGAGTTGTCAAAGTGAGTGTGGAAATTGTTGATAGTGTGATTGGATTGCTGTGAGGATGATGATTGTGTAGCTTGTTCTTTGATGTCTCCCTCCACTTCATCACTGTGTGTAAATTCCTCCATAGGGGTAATGTTATTCACATTGTTGTTCTTGAAATATCCAAGAGGAAAGCCATGTTTCGTGTAGCACTGGTCTATGGTATGACCTGTTCTGTTGTAGTAAGTACATACCTTTGAGCCTCTTCCACTGGATGGTCTTGAAGGATTGCTATTAAATCTTCCTTGTGTGTAGGAATTTCTTCCTCCTGAATTTTGATAGATCCTACCTCTTCCTCTTCCTCTACTTGCACCAATATTGAAACTAGATTCATTTGTATTCTGATTGTAGTTATTCTCAGCAGAGTTCAATAACACCTTGGGCTCATTCTATTGTGAGTGGAGATGTCTTTCTTGTTGGGTCAGTAAAGCGAATGCCTTATTGATGGTTGGTAAAGGGTCCATCAACATTATTTGAGATCTCACACTCTCATACTGGTCATTTAACCTCTTTAGAAAACATATAACGTAATTGTTTTCTCTATAATTCCTAACAATGAGTGTCAAGGTGCAGTTGCAAGAAAAGGGTGGAATCAATCTGAGAATAATAGGCTCCAACTCCCAGATTTCCTTGTTTGTAGGTATGTATTTCTCCAAATAAATCAGAAATTTTGTAAATGTCCTCGTGGTAGTATCTCTCTTTTAGATCTTGCCATATTTCTACAGTTGTCTCCATCCAAAGAACGCTTTGAGATATTGTAGCATCAATTGATTAAATTAACCAGGACACTACCAATGTGTTACATCTGTCCCAATTAGCAAAGTTGGGATCATCGATTGTGGCTTCGGAAGAGAGCCATCAATGAACTGAAGTTTGTTTTTGGTCTTTATAGATCTGACCATAGCTTGTGACCATTTATGATAATTGTCTCCATTCAAAAGAACTGAAATAAGAGCAGCTCCGGAGTTCTCACTAGGGTGTATGAAGAATGAGGATGTAGGATCTTGAGAGGGATTTATGGTGGTCATAACTCGGTTATCCATTCGCTTCAGTGTTAAGTAAGAGGGAAAAAGCCACAAAGAGAAGAAGAAGAAGAAGATGATTAAAGAACACAAGAAGAGAAGAAACTTAGAAGAATTACTAATGTACTCAGTGTATCCTTTGAATCGAAGAAGACGAAAAAGAAATAGATGCAGCGGTGGAGCATGGCAGAGCCTCTAGCCTTTGATACCGTATTAAATCCATGGTTTTCCATGCTGAGAAATCTCTTGACAAAGTTAAGAAGGAGATAAGGAAATCAATGAATAAGAAACAGTTTTATTGAGTAGAAAGATGAATAGTAATGAACTTAGAAGTAAACTTCTACAACTATCTATTTATAGAGAGTTGGGTACTAACTAACTCCACTAACTAAACAGAAATAGAAAAATTGAAAAACAGAAAAATAAGTGAGCTAAGCCAACAAAGCAACTGAAGCCCAATAAACAGAAAACCATAAACAGAGAGAATGAGTTTAAAAAATGGCTAAGTTAGTTCTTCATTCTTTCTCAATTTCAAGCTTTTCTCTCCAATAATGTCTTGATCAGATATGTCACTTTCTAATAGAAGGGTATCAGACCCTTAGAGCTATATATACCTCCTCCACAAGGAAGAGAATGAGAATATGATCAGAGTGTAATCTACAAGTATTTTCAACAATTGTCCCTGGGAATGCCACCCTCCAGTCACTATATGCTATACGTATGTCCAGCTTTCTCGATATATTTTGGCTGCCCTCACACTTCTTCTGCCATGTCAATTTGCCCCCTTGGACATGAAGATCACCTAGGCCACATCGGCTCATCATTCTTCCGGAAGCTTAAGCTTTTGAATGAGAAAATTTCCTCCCTGTTGTTCTGAAGGTAGAATAATTTCATTAAAATCTTTTAATAGAACCCAATGCTTGGAAATTGAATGTCTAAAACTGCAAAGGTAACTCCAAAGAATAGAGCGATTCGAAAGTGTTGTGCTTGCATAAATTCATGTGCAGCCAATAAGAGGGAAAAAATGAGGGAATTATATGTTACCGAGAAAGGGAATGATCACACACATATCCTGGAGGCAGGAAAAATGAGATTGGGTTTGCAGTGTGGTTTTGGGGAGATAGTAATGTGTTCTTCATTGATTTTGATGTCGGGAAAATTTGTTTCTTTCTATTTTTTGGTGTGTTTTAACTAAGGACCCAATGGTCTAATATATAGCTGGACATGTGAGCCTCAGTGATAGGGAATATAGTTTTCTTATTGATAAGAATGTTATATCCCAAGAAAAAAATGGTATCAACTTCCTATCTCTTATTAAAAAGATAATTATTTTGTTATTTATTATTTTTTAAGAGATAATCACATACAAATAAAAATCTGATTTTAAAATTAAATAACTCAACAATATTTAACTTTTGTTTATTTATTTTCAAAATTATTGTTATTTATTAATTAAAAATGATGTAATAACTGACCAGTTGTTATTTTTTCATTTTTTATTTATAAAATAATAATAAAGGGATGAAATCAATACTTCCTTCTTTTTTTATGAATTGAAAATAAATAATAAATATCTATTTTATAAATTATTTTTTCAATTATATTCCTTAAAAAAATCAATTTTGGGTCGAATAAAATTGGGTTTCATATTTTGTCATGTTTACCTTCATTTTTCCCCTTCTAAAGCAAGATATATAGCACAAATGGAGCACCTTGTACAATTGTGCATAATGATGAAATATACAAATTATGTTGATTGCATTAATCTTTTTAGCTTTTGAAATTATTTGTTCTAACAATTAGCATTATATCTCTTTTTCTTCCTTTTAACGTAGAGAGGATGAACTATTTCCTTCTTGTCCTGCAGGATTATTCTATGGGCACCATTTCTAATCTTTAGGAAGCTCCCAAATGATCCATCCTTGAAGTACCCTTGGTCTGTACCTGAAGATCCTTCAAAAGTTAGAAATGCATACTCAAAGTACCCATACGCCAAACCTGAGTTTATAAAAAAAAAAGTAAATTACATTGAAATTATACAAACCATCCTTTCATTTTTTACACCTACAATAACCCTTATTTTACTACCATTACATGACAAATAAGTGTAATCTTTTAAACAAAAAATGATGATAAATGTAATTAAACAAAATATAATATATTGTGGAGATAAATCCAAATAGTATACGAGTCACCACATTTTCATTATTTTTGATTCATTACAAAATGTATCAATAATTATAAGGAAATATTATTTAAATCACTTTTATCCGATATTGTAACCAACAAAAAATAATAAAAATGTACTGACTCATATATTATTTCTATTTGTTTCTACAATATACCATATTTTGTTTAACTTAATTATACTTATCACTTTTTTTATTTAAAAAATCACATTTATTTCTCATACATGGTAGTCAATATAATGTATGTATAAAAATTAGGAGTTTTTTGTAGGTGCAAAATATAGAGGGGTAGTTTATGTAATTTCATTAAAATTCAAAAAATATAAAATTAATTTACCGTAAGCCAAACCTGAAGATTATGATTATTAGCCTTTTAAATTTCACCACAACAAAACAAATAAGATGTTCAATGGTAATTCTAACATGAAATCATCCGTACTATTTTGAATGTAGCATTATACCTTTTCTGCTTTTGAAATATATTGTATATGAGATTCAGCCACAATATTTTCACTTTCAATGTAGAAACATTGTCGATTGAATTCTGCAAAACACAACAATACCCTTGTCTTAATAAATCCTTTAGAAAATAATATTTCATTTATTTAATACTCACTAAGTGAATAGGATATTGATTACGCAATGCTAAATTTCAGTTTTTTTTAAATCTTACGAAACAATCATTAACGAGTAGTGCCTCATAAATACAGATTTATTTAGCATTAATATGCCAAAATGAGTTTAGCCCTAAAAGCAAGCGCCTACCTAGTACATTCTTTATCCTAAAAGCAATTACATCCTCTTGCTTTGCATCAACATAGACGCAACAAAATTGTCCAATTATTAAAGGAGAAAAGACATGAAAACAGGGAAGACACGGGAAAAGAAATGATAGCAGTAAAAGGTAATTGGAGAAAAATATGCAGTATTGTTATCAAAATTCCTTTAATTAAACTAAATTAACTCCAGAATACTGGTGCAGTTTCCTGATTGGCACTTTGCCAGAACGGTAAATGTAAAGACATAAATAAGATAACTAAACTTTAAACAACTCAACCGAAACATATAAATTAAAAATTATAAAATGGCCAAACTAAAGTAAATCTCAAGCATTGTTGACCTTAACTATTCTGTGTCATCTGAACAGGATTTGAACTAAGTGTACAACATCCTTCCCCATTATCTGCACCTTATTACGAAGCAATTGGTCTACTGTATACACATTTTGAATGGGCTAAGCCGATGTGCAAATTGCTGCTTGGTGCAACCAACTGCCAGAAATGCAGAACATTCTCGATAGAGTGCTCAAAACTGAGAGTTGAAAGCTACAGAGAGCTTCTTAAAATCCAAATACTCCACCAAGTTGGGAGACAGCACGAAAGCACCGCCGACCGCCGCTACCAGAACTGTGAAGGTCAAACATGTCAAGCACCCATGGCCTTGTGAAACTCTTCCTAAGATCAACTTAGAATATTTATCTGCATCCTTGAAGAGTGCTTGATGAGCAGCATCTGTCCCAGTAGCCAATGCTTTCTCATTCTGTGACCAAAAATAGTTAAATTATTATATACCAAGATCAAGCAACTTGAATTCAATAAACACAATTCACGATTGGTAAGGACCCCAAATGCAAAGAACCGAAAATATATCATGTTAGCAAATGAATGAGAAACTACCGTATGCCTAAAATTCTTCAGGGTCTCCCTCAGTGGCTCATAAGGAGACAATTTTGCTGATTGTACCTTCCATTCTTCAGAGAGCTTCTTCAAAACTGCAACGCTTGCTTCAAGGTTGTCCTGATAAACTTTTTCCTGTTCATATACATTAAGCAAAAGACCAATAAGTAAATCTAATTACACGATTTGTGCCCCCTAAAAATTTAATTTCATAATTGCCAAATATAAAAAGAAAAAAAGCAAAACATTTTCTCTTGCAAAATTTGTTTTCCAGCAAAAAAACCTCCCTTGAACTCAAAAAGTTATGCTTATAGATAGAATAGCTCACCCATTGCTTGTAGGATTCAGTGCTTTGGCCCAAAGACCAAATAAAAATACCAGCTGCTTCTTTTGATAACTCCAGATTGTCTGAAAAATTAAAGATACGTTTCAAAATTCCTTCCAAAACACCATCTAATCAAGAAGAGAACACAAATGAAACCATAATATCAGCTTTCCATACTTTCTCCTGCTGCTTTGATAGCAAAATTGAATATCTGCTGTGAAACTTGTTTCACTGCCTTACTTCCAGGGGAACCACCAAGAGCCACCTCTTTGAGAATGGGATATATGGCCTCAAATCTTTCAGTAGCCTATATAAAAGAAGCACACTGACATAAGTCCCACAGGTTATATGAAACATTCAAATGGAATCATACCAGAGCAGGACAGTTGAACATCTATACCTTTACTCTAGCTGAAGATGGAGGGAATGTAACCCGCAGCAAAACTTCAAATGCAGAAGGAGGAATTAATCGTTCCCCTTTTCTTACAGCACCATTCACTAAAATGGGCCGTGCTTTAGGGGTAGACAGAATTCTGCTACAAAATCACAGAAAGAATAATAGTGATGAGATGACAATAGCAATGGTGAAAAGTGGATATAAAAGGTAAGCATAAAACCTACATACTTTTCCACTAGCTGCAAAATCAAATCCCTTGATTGTGGGTTACCACTTTTGCTACTCACGATAGGTAGGAGATTCCGCGCCCATGCATACAAACCCACTGAGAGATCTCCTAGTGAAGCCTACACGGGAATGATTATTAAGCATTAGCAAAATGATGGGAAAAAGGAACACTACAGTTGTCCTTTTAAAAAGTTTAGACAGAATTTATATTCTGGAAGTCGCATAAGTTCTTCTTTTATTTTGCATCTACCCCTCACCTGAGCTACCAGCCATACAATCACTGTAAGCTTATCTTGCCCTTGATATTTAGTATTCTCCCTCAATGTGGGCAACAAAGCAATCAGAGAATCAGGCTTCCGACGCAATACGATCGCTAAAACAATAAATATTGCAACCTGTAGGCACAGTATATTCAATGTCAATATACAGCTAAAAGATTGGGGCAAAATAAGAGCATATTTGCATATTCTAATATAAGTTACTTCTGCTATCAGATTAAAAAGAAAAGAACATCACTGTTGCAAGTCAAAAGAAGACTTTTCAGTACAAGTAACCTGAGATTTTGAAGTCCCTTGTTGTGCAGCCTTTTTGGAACCCTTAGACACAGTTACCTGACTACCCAAATCTGTGAGAATGCTGTCTACAGACCAAAGCACAAATGAACTAAGTGCCTCAGGAGAACGTTGGTTAATCCAGTCAGCTGATGTCTTATATACAGCATCAGATATGTGAGAAAGTGGCACCTGGCAAAAGGAAATATTCATTAATAGGCATCACAGGATAAATCAGAACAAGTACTATGGATGATTGAAACAAATAAGCTCACTATGGATGATCAACAAAGTAAGCTAGAAAGTTAGGAAAGGTCTATGTTTGATAAATAGTATAGGCAAAAACATAAATAATAAAAAATGTAGTACTTTACCATGGGCAATTCTTAGCACATTTAATTAAAAAGCTTAACTTAGAGTGTAATATATGGTTCTAAACTTCTAATAATCAATCCATTTCAAGCAACCACCCCAATATGTTGCCACCAATCCAGGAAATTCAAGGTTTGTGCTATGGATGATTGAATCAAATAAGCTCACATTGTATGTAAAAATTGGCAGCATTGCATGTAACATTGCATAAATATCCAAGCACACAATTATCATTTAACATAAAAAACACAAATGATATCCGTTATATCTCCAATTTATCCACTCAATTTGTTGAATTAAAGCCTAGCTACCAATGGTGAATGCTTCACAGTTCACACAAAAATACACATGCACAAGTACCCATGTTTTTAAATTGAGGTCACATCTTCCCACAAGGGAGAAATTGTAGTTACTGTAACATAACCCCACAATGCAGAAATTATATTTATTGTAACAAACATAACCGCGACTACAATTTAAAACCATGCAAGCATCATTCATAATTTATATCACAAGTTTTTCATCACAAACATGATTTCTTATCTCTAAAAATGTTCATAAACATGCCAATAGCAAAATAGAATTTCAAACTCACATCAGAAATCTTAGCCACGGTGGATTCCCTGAACAATTTCACCCAAGGAAACTGAGAACCGCTCACAGCAGAAAAAGCACGTCCAAAATAATCCGCAAAACGCATCATCTGTATATCCTGCTGATTCTCATAAGATCCCTATTGTGAAAACAACAAACACAAAATAAATTTATCAAATCAAAACAAACGCATCAAATCAAATCCTTCATGCAACAACAGATCAAACCCAAACACAAATCATTAACATACAAGATTTTAAATTTTCACTAATCAAATTAACCTAATTCGACGCCATACCGATATCTCAACTAAATAAGCTCCTAGATCAGCAGCGTCGATCTTCGCCGCGGCCTCCGCAACCGTCACCTTAGGTTTCTTCGGCTTCTTAGCTTTCACCTTCTTCACCTCCTCCGCTTTCCCATTCTCCGCAGAAAGATCCACCTCATCATCGTCATCTTCATCATCATACTCATTGTGACGACGCTGCTTCGATCTAACCAGAGCATCATCATCAAATTCAGCATCGGCCGCTCTCCGCGCCTCGGCGATTCTCCGGCGCCGGTCCTCCGAATGCAGCTCCAGCGACTTGAAAACGCCGTCTCCGCCGGATAACGTGCCATTGGTAAGAAGCTTGTCGGAATTCGCGACGGTTTTGTTGTCGTTTGGCTTCTTGTTCTGTCGTTTTGCGTAGGTTACCTTCTGCCAGCCATGGTCAGCGCCGCCGTGAGCGTGAGATGCACCGTTGTTCAATTCGGGAGCTGAGTTATTATCCGCCATTGTTGTTGATAGTGATTGAAATTTTTGTGTGTATCTTTCGGACAATGATGGAAATTGGAAAATAAGAGAGCTAGAGAAAATGAATTGAAGAGAAACTTATTTGAAGATTTGATGGTTTGAAATTGACATTGTTTTATTGACAGTATTACCGGAATGCCATGTGGTAGTTGTGTTCTTAAAAATCACGTGTTCTACCGAATGGCATGCTAACACGTGTATTTTCATCAAATTTGACGCAACACGCATGCATGTTCCTTTTAAAAACTTTGATTAGAATAGTAAATCCTTTAAAAGGAAAAATTAATAAATAGATATGTAAAAATTCATATTCATCCTTATAAATTTTTGTGTGTAACAATTTGATTTCTAATAAAAAGACTAATTTAAATTACATATGATATTTTTGTAATTATTTTAGGTTTTTCAATTTTTTTAGAGAATATATTGGTACACTCTAAAATTCTGAGTAACCAAAATAGATCTTCACCTTATATAGAATAAGTAATAAGGAAACAATTAGATGTGGCAAAATTATTCACCATCCATCAAAATTCAAGAAAAACAAATTCATCTACTAGAATTAATGGGTTTAAATAGATATTATTCAACAAGTAATTTTAATAATGAATGAGTTTGAATCTATTCATTATATTCAATGAATATTCATAAATATATCTATTTGAATGGATATCCAACTCATCCAAAAAAACCAAATATTTACAAATCGCTTTTCAATCTCATTCAATAAATTAATTCTCACTTTTTTGTAGTATTTCTCACCATCACTTTATTTTTTTCTTATTAAATTAAAAGTGTGTTCTAAAATACATAACATATATAAATATCTTTAAAAACATTAAATATCTCATGCCGGTAGAATATTGTAAATAATTAATTTTTTTAAAAGTTGAAAAAAATCACTTTGCAAAAAAATGTTTCTTTAAGAAAATAAAAAATACTTTTTAAAAAATATTTTAAAGTGTTTTTCTTAAAAAAAATGAATTTAAAAGTGTTTTTTAAATGTGATTTTAAAAATGGTTTATTGAAATAATGGGGTTTAAAAGAGAAATTTGTTCAAAAGTGTTTTTAGTTTTAATTAAAAAATTAAATGAATTGGATATTCATCCATCCAAATTCATGAAAATGAAATTATGGATGGTACAAGTCCATCTATTAAGTTTGGATATGGATGAATTGAATAATTTAAAATATGATTTAAATGATTTTTATGTATTGGTAGATGACTTTTTATTCATCCATTAGAATCTAAATTTAAATCCATGTATATTAATCCATTTGCCACATATAGAAACAATTAATACTATATTATATAAAAATAAATAATTCATTATGAACATTAAACATATATTTTAGAAAAAATAATTTAATCATAATTTAGTGGTGTAAGACATTTTTGGATATATACATCTCATAGGAGGTCAAAATCAATCGTGGGTAGGGACAATGAGTCTAGATAGGTTTGGAAAGTGCATTATTCGGACCCGCGTCGTTGCTCCATTTTTTGCATCGATACTCGTCCCAGACTCGTGCTGATATCTATTGGGTCTGCTACTCGTGTGTGTTTTGGTACCTAACGGATACCAAAATTAGAGATAATAGATAAAGTTTTGTATATATGTAGATGTTGATATTATTTTTAATATTTTATTTTTTGGAGTTCATAATGATTTTGCACATGAAATATATTATGGGATCACAAATTGTCTTTGTCAAACTTTACAGCAAAAGTACTAAGATTCTATATATTTTTATAAATCATTTAATATTGATAATTTCAACATTTTATTATTGATGTCATTACTTATTCATATTTGAAAAACTCTGAACCATATCTGAATTAAGTGAAACTTAGGTTATATGAGAAAATTGAATTCATATTATGTGCTTGATCAATTTATTCGTCTTATCTTAACTATTATGATTAAACTATTGCATGAATGTCATTTTCGGCAACGAAGACAACCAAATAAAACTATGTAGTAAAATAGAAGATGAATTTCTTATAGACAACATAGTGATTTATATTGAAAAATAAATAGCTCAAAATTTGACCATTGATTCAGTCATCAATGAATTAAAGTCTTTAACAAAGAGCGACACTTTAAATGAATATAGTTTTTTCTTTAATTGTTAATTATTATTATTTAGAATTAAAATTAAGTATTGTTACCCCTCCTAAAGGTTACATCAAGATCTACCACTGATTGTGGATATTATTTGCGGATACTCGCAGATCCGGTTACCCATTTATTTCCCTAAAGTTTACCATTCTTAATATGTCATGTGGTATATTTAGGACACTCTTTCTTCTTGTGTCATTGCTTCTTATAGAAGTAGCAAGTAAATTTATCATTACTATGTAGTTTCTTTTACAACACCCTTATTATTCTTTCTTTTCTTATTCTGAGAGGTCATAACCAAGTGACATTTTCAATATTATCTCTCTGGAGTCTCTCTTTCTCTTGCACATAGTGAGATATAAGTTTATTGAGGGACCATTTCTCTTTCTAAGTGTTATGGCTCACTTTCAATTTCCCAAAATGTGTAGGAAGTGAGATCAAAACAAAGTGCACGAGAAATTCATCATCAAGCTCTAACTTGAGTGACTTGAGCTTTAATACGAGATTAGACATCTCTATAATATAATCCATTATGTTCCATTTGAATTTATACTTCATGGAGATGAGTTTAGCCAAAAAGTTACTTGTCTCCTCCTTGTCATTTTCGATAAAGTATTGTTCAATTTTTTAAAGGAAGTTCATTGCACTTTGACTCTCAAAAATAGAGCCCCAACACCTGAGGAATAGAGAGTTTCATGATTATTAGGCACATTGGTGAGAGCATTCTCATTTCTCAATTTTAATCTCATTGAGGTTATCCAGAGTAGAAATGGATTTCTCCATTCAAAGTGACAAATCTAAATGAATATGACCGAAAATAATATCCACGACTTTCTTGCGGACCTTAAAATTTGTCTCATTCAACATTAAGATGTTGTTAACTTTAGGAGAAACACTTGCAACACTAGCAAAAGACATTGAATCCATAGAACAAAAATTAATACCATGTTCACATGTAAATAAATAAGTCATGTAGTGTATACAACAAGACATACTCACATAATCTATCTATCATAAGATACCCAACACAACATCAATTTTTAGCCTTTGGATAGATAAATTAATTTGTAAGTGATACTCTCAATGTAATAACCAAATATTAACAATTAGTTCTATCAAACAATAGTCTTTCTTTAGACCGGCTATTATTCAGATGAAAATATAACTTTATAATTCTTACATATTTATCACCACAAGTATGTTATTATTTGACCAAATTATGTTTTCCTTTGAGCCAATCACAATTCACATAAATAATATTATACTAACATCTGTGTAATTTTTAATCAAATCAATTTATATGATAGAGTTTACTTTGACAATATATTGCACCAAGTAATTCAAAAGTAATTACGAGACAAAAGGAAAACAATAGGTTCATGGTAAAGAATACAATTTCAGGATTAAAACTTTTAAAATTGGTCACTTTCATAATTAACAAATCTAATATCACAATATAATTTCAAATCAAATATACTTATGCATATATTAAAACAAATTAATGACACTCATAGTGACATAATAAAATGACATTGTGTGTTATGTATATAAATTATACTCAATATATTTGATACACATTAACATGAAATGACTTTGCACATCATAAATTTGTATATGAAAAAATTAATAAATAGATTGCGAATTATACAAACATTTATTACATAACAAAGCATATATATACTATCTTAATAAGAAAAGAAACTCTTGTTAGAATTATAAAACTAGATACTCTATATTTGTGACAAGTGTATAAAATAGAAGGTTTTTTGTAAAAATGATGAGTTGCTAATATTCCTAAACCAAACACTCATCATTTGTGATAAGTGTCCAAAGAAGATGATATTTTTGATAAATGACTTTAAAATTCTAAAAATATCTTTTTAGTTTCTTAATTTTCTCTCTTCTCAAACTATGCACTATTTCTTATTTTTTTCCAAATTTTGTTCAACAAATCTTCTTCTTCAACCTAAGCCAACTCACAAGTATCATCTTCAATTCTTTTTCAGTTTTAATTCATCATTTTCAAATGTCAAATCAACTCACAGTTATGATTTTTACTCTTTTCATTTTCACTTCATTATTCTCATAACTAAATATATGCATTCTATTGGTATATGTCAACATACTGGTAGTTACTACTTGAAACTAATTTTTTTCATTTTTACTTCAGCATTCTCATAATTATTTTTTTTTAATTTTTGTTCCACAAATCTATCATTTTCACTAACCAACTCACAATTATGATTTTCTACTCTTTTCATTTTTACTTCATTATTCTTATAACTAAATATGTGCATTCTATTGGTATATGTCAACATATTGGTAGTTACTACTTGAAACTAATTTTTTTCATTTTTACTTCAGCATTCTCATAATTATTTCTCTTCTTTTTTTAAATTTTTGTTCCACAAATCTATCATTATCACCAACTCGCAGATATGATTTTATATTTTTTTTTTCATTTTTACTTCATCTTTCACATAACTAAATTTGTGTATTTTATTGATATATCAACATATTGATACTTACTACTTAGCAGTATTCTTTTCATTTTATTGTTGATATATCTTTATTCTAGAAAGTTCTATATATTCTAGAGTGTTCTATATATATTTATTGTTGATATATCTTTATTCATTGCTTTACTTTCTATCTTCTTCATGTTGGTGGTACATACTCTAATTTGATGAATACCTTACTATGGTTGACTACTCTAATTTGCACATCAATCTAAACCCATTAGTTTTGGTGGAGAAAATTTGTAAGGATAAATAAATGTTTTAGATTGCTTCATATTACCTAATGCACAAATGTACACGTTACAAAAGGAAAGCACTTATAAATGTTAATTCATTTCATCTTTTGTTGAAAATGTCTCAGACCACACTTAGTTATATTCTTACATATTGTTTTAATTTTTTTAATGCCTTTGATGTTTGTAATGGTTGTAATAATATATTTGTCTTTCTCACCTCCTGAAATATAACGATTAAATATTACACTTTAGAAATTGAAATTATTAGGCATGATTGTCATTGATATCTTTTATTTCGTTTTCTAAAAATCAGACAGTTGTTCCCCACAATTAATTTTGTGATTTAACTGTTGATTGTGATTTGGGATTGGATTAGCAACTTACTCCTACTAATGATATTTTTATTTTGCAATCATATTATTCTTCTAAATGTATTTTTATTGATTTGATTTGTATTTTGTTTAAATTATTTACAATTTTCTAATTTTAAGCAAGACTCATTATGACTAATAAATTTGCAGAATATTAATAATTAATTTCAGTTATACTATATTCTGTTTGAACCCCTTAAATAATATAACGCATGATTTATAATGCATGAAGAAATAAAATACTTTGAATTTTTTAGATCAATTTGAAAATGTTCGTATCATTAATTTTATTAATATTTTACATTATTCTCGATACCTCTATTTTACATTATTCTCTTGAAAATATGATTTTTATATAAGTATATTCACTCTCCATTTTCATAGATCCAATTTTGCTCTGATCCCTTTTATTTTCTTTATTTTAGAAAATTGTAATTGTTAATGAATTGTATAAATAGATATTTGAGAGTGGTAATAATTATCTCACTTATTTACGTTATTATTTAATTAACTAATAATTAATATGAATTTTCAAGAGGGTCATGTAAAAAATAATTGGAGGGAGAATGTTCTTAAAAAAAATAGTTTTGCATTTTTTGTAGACAAATGTGTCATTTTATCTTTTCATGCAAAAGTCTTATATATATATGCCTTTCATAATCTACTTCATAATCTACTCCATAATCCATCCAAGCTGCATAAATCTTATTCTTCTAAACTTTCTATATGCCTTTCATTATGTAAGTCATATTATGTATGCATAAAAAGAAAATGGAATTCTATATACATTCTATGTTAAACCATTATCTTATTAAAGAGAAGAAGTCACCTTTCAAGCTTTCACTAACAAAGTGACAACAAAGTCATTATATCCCGTCTATTATATAACAATGTAAAGCTCTTCAATAATTTTGTTATCTCACTTTGTTTCTATTCAAATACATTTTCAGTGGACACTTTGTATAATGTAAACTTTCTTGATTCACTCATTTATGTTCCTTAAATTTTGTTATTTTTTATACTGTTACTTATTTGAGAACTTTCGCACTAATATGTTATTTATTTTTTGAGTCATCATATGTAATGAATTAAAAACAATTATGTAAAAACAAAAATGTTGAACTCGATGATGAAGTAAAAGTTTGATTTATTGAGATTTAAAATTAACAATGTTATTTATGCTGTTAAGATTTCACTTCAAATTATTGATTAAAAGTTATTTCATATTTTTGTATTGTAACCATTTTAACTTACATGATCATTTTTTGCTTCAACTAGCACATCTTTAATATTTATATTGTATTATTAATTTAACATATCTATCCATTTAACTAAAAACTTACATATTTCATTCAACCATAAATATTAAATATATTTTTTTAAAACTAACACGAAGCTACCCATACAAATGTACTAGTATACTACTAGTATAAATTAAAAACTGACACAAATAAATATATACATATATATATATATATATATGTATATATATTTATAAATATAAATATAATATGTATGATATGTTCTTAGCGCACAAGACAACAATCCCTGCAACTCATACCACATATATATATACCATCAGTTGTGCAGCAGATACATATAAACACACCCAAACATGTAATGCATATATACTATATTATATGCAACAAAACAAATAATATAGCATTTAAGTGATTTCCAAAGCATTACCAAATAGGAAAAACATCATATATCATACTTTGAAAAAATATCATATATCATGCTTTGAATTGATAGAAAATAAATCTCTAAATTTCATAATTAGGGATTATACCAAATCATAATTTTTAATTTGAAGATTGTGATTTTTTAACATGTAGTGGAAATACGAAATTCCCAAAATTTGAACATTAGAGTTCATACAGAATTAGAGAAAACAACCTTAATGAAGAATCATAAAATTCAGAATCTATATTTTGATATTACTTATGAGAATTTCCGTGTGATTGTGAATAATCAATCCTCTAACAATTTTGAATACCACATTCTCCCACATATAATAAAAGTTGTAAAATAAGGATATAAACACATATTTGAGCACATGTTCTCATGTCTACTTTTTTTTGGTATGCCTTAATTTTTTTGGGTATAGTAATCTTTCTCAAAGAAATCTTTGTTTTCTCTCGTGGGAGAAGAGAAAACTAATTATGATTTGGTATATTTGTTACAATTCATGCATGATGTATGCTTCTCATTCAAATCAGGATGACAATGATTTGTTATTAATAGGATATATTCTCATTCAAATAGGAATTGAATGTAAGACCATGTTTTGTTTTCACACAAGGCGTCAATCTCAGATTGCATTGCATTGCGCCATTCCGGAAAATTCTTAGCCTCGGTGTATGATTTTGGCTCAGACTAAATAGCAAGTTTTGAGAGGAAAGAACGATAAGTAGGAGAAAAAATGTGAGAAGATAAGAAATTGCAAAGGGGATAACGATTACCAAGAGTAGGAGTCGAAGAAGACGCCTGTGATGAGGTCAGAGAGCAAACATAGTCATGGAGGTAGTTGGGCCGGTTTCGTGGTCGATTGGGGCGGTTGTGCACTATTGAGGGAGGTGGGGGTGATACTTGTTCGTGGTTGGAAGATGATGGTTCTTGATGTGAGGGACTAAGTGGAAAAATAGATGGTGATGTTGGTATGATGGAGGGAGGATCGTATGGTGGGGGTGAGTCATCATGAGGAAATGGATATGTGGTGGAAGAAGATATTTCAATGGGTTGCAATGGTAAAACAAAGGGAGATGATTCAACATTAAGCAACTTATATGGAAAAATATGTTCATGAAAAATAGCATCTCTAGTTACATATAGTTTTTTAGACGATAAATCAAGTATTTTGTAACCTTTTTGACCATGGGGATAACCTATGAAAACTCCTGGAGAAGCACGTTTATCAAATTTGTGGGAAATTTGTGTGTTGCGACCATATACTAAACAACCAAAAAACACGAAGGTGAGAAAGATTTGGTTTTTTGTTAAATAATATTTCATGAGGTGTACGACCTTTGAGAACATTAGTTGGTAAACGATTGATTAGATAAGTAGCTGTTAACACAAAATCACCCCAAAAATTTAATGGCAAATTAGATTGAAAATGTAGAGCGCGTGCAACATTTAGTAAATGTCTATGTTTACGCTCAACAACTCCATTTTGTTGTGGAGTATAAGCACAACTTGATTGTTGCAATACTCCCAAATCTTTGAAAAAACTATTAGTGTGGGAGTTGAAAAATTCACGTGCATTGTCGGAATGAATTTTTTTAATACATGTGTGAAATTTTTTTTCAAGCATTTTGAAAAATTGAGGAATTACTGTGTTAACTTCACTTTTGTGATGCATGAGAAAAACCCATGTACTTCTAGAAAAATCATCAACCACAGTAAGAAAAATTTTTGCACCAAAAGAGTGAAATTTATTATAGGGTCCCCAAACATCAAAATGTACTAACTCAAAACATGTAACAGTAGAAATGCTACTTAATGAAAATTTTAAGCGAGTCTGTTTTGCCAAAGGACAAACAGGACATGAACATTTATTTGAAAACTTAATGCTAGAATCAAGGTTATTGAATTGGGACGATAGAGTAGAAGTTGGGTGTCCCAAACGCCAATGCCACAAATCAAAATGGGAATCAAATGAAACTGTAGAGGAAAAGATAGTTGGAGAATGGTGCATAAGGTAAAGGCCTCCATGTTGCTCACCCATCACAGAAGTCTTCTTCGTCTTCTGGTCCTGTAAAATACAGGAAGTGGGAGTAAAAATGATAGAAGAATTAGTATCACGTGACAATATGCTAATAGATAAAAGATTAAATTGAAATGAGGGAACATGTAAAACATGGGGAATTAAAAGACCAGATTGCAAATAAATAGAGCCAATATGATGTACTGGTACAAGTTTATTGTCAGGTAATTTAACAGAAGATGAGACTTTTGTGTATGAATGAAAAAGGAAAGATCAGACACCATATGATGAGTTGCTCCAGAATCTAAAATCCAAAAAGAGGAAGGAGATTTAAAAGACGCAAAACATTGAAAAGAGGTACCTGCAAAATTTGCTAGAGGTTGATCATTACCAGACTTAATAAGATAAAGTAATTGTTGGATTTGAGTCTGAGACAAATTAACCAATGGCTGAGAATCCGAAGATGAAGCAACAGCAGCAGCAGTGGGATGACCGTGTGAAGCAGACGGTCTCGAGCCTCGACCATCACGAGAGGAAGGCCCACGGCGGTTTTTGTTGGATCCAAGATTATGTTTCCACCAGGAAGGATATCCAATTTTAGTGTAACAACGACTATCAGAATGTCCATCAACATTGCAAAGTGAACAGTGATAAGGGGTTTTAGTTTTTCCATCACAGGAATTAGTGATATGTTGAGCCACCATAGCAGATTGTTCCATTGCAACGGAATGAGAATCAGATAATGAACGTTGGCGCTCTTCCTATAAAAAAGGGAGTATGCTTTCGGCACAGAAGGAAGCGGATCCATTAGGAGGATTTGACTCCGAATAGATGCAAATGAATCATTTAAGCCTTGTAAAAAATCCATGAGATGTTCAGTAGCATAAATATCATTATAATTGGGTATAACACCACAGGCACATGCAGGAAGTGTATGATAAGAATCAAGTTCATCGCGATAGGCTTTGAGTTGTGTATAATAAGCAGCAATAGAATTGGTTCCTTGAGAAAGGTTCGAAATGGCTCGTCGTATTTCAAAAATACGAGGAGCATTTTTTTGATTAAAACGTGTAAGAAGGTCAAGCCATATATCGCGTGCGCTTTTAATCCAAAGAATGGAATTTGCAATAGTGGGAATAGTGGAATGAACAAGCCAAGATTGAACCATGCTATTGCAACGAACCCAATTAGAAAAATTGGGGTTGTTTGGGTCTGGTTTGAGGATTGTGCCATCAATAAATCCAAGTTTATTTTTTGCTTCTAGGGCCATGGTGATTGCACGGCTCCATGTGGGATAATTATCCCCATCAAGAAGTTGTGTAACTAGTAATTGTCCTGGTTGATCAGATGAATGAAGAAAATATGGGGAGGCGTGATTTGGAATGTTGATGGCAGCCATGAGTGTTTAAAACAATGAAGGATCGATGGTAGGCTGATACCATGTAAAGAGGGAATTTGAATGAGAAGCATACATCATGCATGAATTGTAACAATATTGAATATCATAGTCATTCCTGATGCGTTTACATATAGGGTTCTTATCATCCCTTATAGGTCAACCGTTTGGATATTCATCCATTAAACTCATATCAGTTATCAGTTTTAAAAGTCATACGAATTACCAAAATTAGTTCACTTGTTTTGTAACCCCTAAAATAAATATATAATAAAATGTATTAAATATATGATATTCAGATTAATTATAAATTTCTAATCATAACAATGAAAAAAAAAATTAATCCTAAGATTGTACGATGAAAATTCGGAAAATAAGAAAAAACATCAAAAGATGAAATATTTTGTACATATACCTCTATCTTTTGGGTAGAAAAAGAATGGTGACCAATGAGATAAACAAATTCTAAATTAAAGACAATGACTTAAATTAGTAAAATGTGAATAAAGGAAAAATCTTATACATACATATGCCTTTTGGTTAGAGAAAGAACAATGAAAAATGAATAACAATTACTCTAATATAAGGTTTGTTAGTATATATAGTAGAGTTGATAAAAGAGATTATCCGGCAGGTTTGGGTACCCAAATTGGGTTCCATGTCCACTAGGGGCAGTACCGAAATGGTCTAACTTGCATTTGGGCTATTCAAATGTCATCTATACGCACTCTTTGTGGATAACAAGTCTATTATCTATATAACAAAAAAAAAAAAATTCCCTCATGATATGTCAATCTCTCAAACCCTCGTACATATGTCAATCTCTCAAGCCCTCATGACATATGTCAAACTCTCATCAAAACTAAAGGTCCTTCGTAACATGTGTCAATCTCTCAATCAAAACTTTCCCTCCAAAACATTTCAATCTTCCATTTTTGTTCAATGTACAATTTAATTCTAATGATTAATGGACCCATTTGTTTTTTATTCTATAAAGAAATTACATCTCACAATAAAGAGGATTGAATCCATTTTTACATATGAATTACTTCTCCACCATTATCATTTCATATCTCCATATTCTTCTCCCCCTTTCATTTCATATTTCTCTCTTCTTCTCTCACATGTCTACAATCCAATGTTTTATTCGTCAATCTTCATTTTGTTAAACTTAATATGATGACTTCTGTATCCCGATACTAAATCTTCATCATTGTATATTTGTTATTATTTTATAAATATGTTGTTTAAACTGTATTTTTATTGATTTTTTCATTCATTAACCTAATATGATGGCTTCTATATCCCGTTACTCAATCTTCATCATTGTAGATTTGTTCTTCTTTTGTAAATATGTTGTTTAAAATGCATTTTTATTGATTTTTTCATTTATTTGTTTACTTTTAGATATGTTCTTATTTTTAGAGACGTTCTTATTTTCTAAATATTTTAATTGATTTTTTGTTTATTATGTATGTGTATTCTTATTTTTTCTTTGATTTGTTTATATTGTATATATGGTACGATTGATTTCATTATTTTATAGATTTGTTCTTCCAATAATCATCTTCCTTAGTGTATGATTTACAAGGATTTCATCCTTAACAATGACCAAACTCTCAATAACTATGTTATGTACCCGATCTCCATTTATATATATATATATATATACACACATTTAGTTACGAGTTACAATATTGTATTTGTTTGTTTGTTGTTATGAATTTATTTATCTTCTCATCTTATCTCGCTTTTCTCATCTTATCTCGTTTTTATCATCTTATCTCTTCATTTGCAGTTTGACTCTCCCTTAAAGCATATCTATGGGTTAGTGTTATGTCTATATGTCCCTATCTTACTAAAAATCTTCAATTTTATTCTCCTTTGCACAATAAATGAATTTGATTATTTTTTCTCACATGATATTTGTTAAAATATTTTTTCCTGTGTGGTTATTTTTTTAAACCAGGAAATACGAATTGGCCATATTTCGAATTGACCATATTCTTTGTTTCGACATTTGCAGAAAAGAAACCTCACATCCTATAATACAACGTTTAGAGGTTATATTCATTATCTGAGTGTAGAATAATAGTTCTTTAATTTTATTATGTGTTTGTTCTTTTACATTCGAAATTATTTTTTTCACTATCTGAATGTGTCAACCTTATATTAGTAAGAATAATCTTTACATTTTTTTATTCTCATCATAAATAATTTGGCATGTTTAATTGTTGAATATGTATATTTTATCTAATAAATCATAGTAAATGTGATCATCATATCAGTCATAACCACTGAAGACAATTTAATTTTATTTATTTTCTACTATATAAGTAATAAATTTATGGAATATTAATATTCTGTTTTGTTTGAATTTATGGATGAGTTACAAAAATATAATATAAATTTGCATAATTATAGCTAATAAATTTGTGGGATGCTAATATCATAAAGAAACATAAAAGTTCAACATTTTTCAGTCAGTTACAAAAATAATATTGTACACAATTAATCAATTGTTAGTTACATTTTAGAAGCCAAAATTATTAGGAATGATTGTCTTTGAATATCTTTTATTCCGTTATCTAAAAATTAAATTATTAAAAATTAGTTTTGTGATTTGATTTTTCATTGCATTTTTGGATTAATTTCTATTTAATCTTTAATAGGATGTGACAATCAAAATATTAAAGCAATTTGATTTGATTGTGATAATTAATTTGTTTGATTTATATTTTTATTAAATTATTTATAATTCTCTAATTTTAAGCAATGTTTATTATTGATATAAATTTGCCGTAAATAATAAATTTTCGGAATATTAATATTTAATTCAATTTATATTCAATTTGTTGTTTGAATTTATGGATCAATTACAAAAATAAAATATAAATTTTGGAGTATTATATTTAATGAATTTATGGAATATTAATTGAGTAATATCTACTCATTAATATTTTACATCATTTCCGACAATTTGTTTATATTGGATTCATTAATCTATAATTTATTCTGATTTACTGAATTAAATAACGTGCATGATTAATTGAGCATATTACACAATTATTTAACATTAGAAACTTAATGCACAATTATAATTATATTGATAAATAAATAATTATATTTTTAATGTCATAAATAAATATAAAAACTCAAATTTTATGGATCAATTATAAAAATGACATTATACACAATTAAGCAATTAAGTTAAACGATCAAATATAATAAGATGATGATACAACAAATTAACT
>NC_032009.1:10925515-10926097 GCF_001865875.1 Lupinus angustifolius | reverse complement strand
ATTTTTATACTAATCTTATTTTAGAATCAAATAATAATGAAATTATAAATTTATTGATGATCTTTTTGATTAATAGGATACTACTAACTATATCATGTTATGTATATGTAAAAAACAATGTTGAGAAAGTCGAGCAAGATGTTAAACCAAAAGAGGTCCCATATTAAGTTTATCCGATTTAAACAGTTAAACCGTATAGTCTGACCGTATGATTTTATATATAATTCATAATTATTAACAATATGAATGCACTGGTAACATATATGATTTTAACCATGCGAATGCACGAACAACATACATATTCTTAATCATAAATGCACATGTAATATGTGTTCTTAATCATGTGGTAAAAAAATACCGTCCCGTGCAAATGCACGGGTAACTTGCTAGTTTATACATATGAATACAACTAAACCAATTAGATATTATTTTAAAACTCGATTCATTATTTAGCTCGATAAACTTGGTTCATAAATAAAATGACCCGAACTTGAGTAGTAAATTGAACTCGTTAAATAAACGAGCCGAACTTGAAATGAAGATAGTTCGACTCGTTAGGTTCATGAATCTGCTGAATATATA
>NC_032009.1:10923777-10925415 GCF_001865875.1 Lupinus angustifolius | reverse complement strand
TATATATAAACTAATCTTTAATGAATTAATTACTGTAGTTGTCTAAATGAACCAATTCAAACTAAATCGAATAGTTCATAAACTTTAATCGAGTCGAACTCGAGCTAAAAAATAACTCGTATCGAACTCGAGTCGAGTTTCAAGTTGAGCAAATCTTTATCGAGCTGAACTCTGGATCGACTCGGTTCAGCTCGTTTCCATCCCTACATATGAGTTCTCCGTGAATCTTTTTTAGAAAAAAAATACTATGTTATTTAATTTAGTGTAATATATGCATTGACAATGTAAAGATTTATACGTATATCATTTCTCTTTGTAATTATGGCATTTAAAAAAAAATTGACACTGTTTAGTGCAAGCATACTGAAAAAAGGAAACAGAACCAAGAGTGAAACATAATCTAATTTTAATAGCATTAGGAAGCAAATTTACGAACTTCTCTTCAACATCACTAGTTTAATCTATAATATTTCACGAATAGAAAACAGATAGCTATACCAATGTTGCAAATATTTGTCGATCTATGATATATGTAAAGGTCTTTGACCCAAAAAAAAGGCAATGGATTTTGTAGATGAGAAAAAGATGTAAGCACTGATAGTGTATAAGATTTATACATTGTCATTGTATCATCCAGCATTGATGTTTAATTATTGTTGACTTTTCAAAAAGAGTAATTTAAATGAAGGATGGATATTAGTATGCATGTGTATAAATCTTTTATACTGTCAATGTACAGATTTTACACTCTTCAAACTTCATTTATATTGAACAAACATTATCTCAGCCAATCAGTGACTTATAAGATAATAATCTCACTACAACATAACAGTAAATTAAGCAAATGAGCACCAGAACCATCATATATTCATTATTAAATTAAGAAAACGAAATGATATTGTATTCTATTCTACATTATTCTCTTTGATTAGAAAACAAAGTAAATATGACTTATTTATATAAAGGAAAAAAGTTTGTGATCCAAACAAATAAATGATACAGGATAACAAACTCATTTAATGTCCTAACTAACTACCTACCTTTCTAAACGGCTAATCTACTTCTAAAATAATCTTTGAAACATCTTTAATCTCTCAAGCTGGAGAGTAAATATTCATAACTCTCAACTTTGAATCTTGATTTGAAGCATGATTTTGAATATTGAATCTTGAATGAAGAAATAATAGCACTTAATCATCCATGACTGAAGTTATATATAAGCTTAACCACTATTGACATAAGCTAACCATCAAACGCTTCACCATCCATGACGGAAGCTATATCTAAGCTTAGCCACTATTGACAGAAGCAAACCATCCATTAATGATGGAAAAAAAATGGACCCGTCAATCCTAATGTGATTGGATTCTCAATCAATTAGTTGACTTAAAGTTTTAGTAACTTTTTCTGCAAAACGTAAGAGTTAAAGTGCAGCGGATAATATTGCAGAAAAATAAGCAAGTATAAAGTAAAGAGGAAAGGGAAAGGAGAGTACACAAGTATTTTATACTGGTTCACCTTCTTGTCCACCAAAGGCTACATCCAGTACTCTTGCAATACAAGAGATTTTCACTAAATATTAAGAGTTGTAAATACAATATCTAACCCCGAGATCTCTCTGTACCTTACACACTCACT
>NC_032009.1:10920459-10923677 GCF_001865875.1 Lupinus angustifolius | reverse complement strand
GTTTTGAAATCTCATGCAACAGTCCTCAGTAATCGATTACTGACATTGGGTAATCGATTACCCAAACATACTGTCCACTTGATTTTTAAATTTGAATTTGAGTAATCGATTACACCATTTGGGTAATCGGTTACTCAACTTTTGTAAAACTGGTAATCTGTTACTCAAATGCAGTAATGGATTACTCTGAGCAGTTTTAAGTTGGATAACTGTTTTTCTCTCACATGTAACTTGTTACTTGAATTAAGTAACCCGTTACACATCTTTTCAAAATTTGTTTTAAGTATTTTCAAAGTGTTTCATTATTCTTTAAAAATAGTTTTGAGCATCATTCTAAGCATAAATAAGAGTTTTAGGATAGAAGTACCTATAGAGACTTAATCTAATCTTCTTGAAGCTTTATTCTTCTTTGTCTTCACAAGTATTCTTCTTTTTTCTTCTTTTTGGTGATTTTGGTGTCTTCATCAAAACCGTGCCAAGGTCAGGAGCAAAGATCTTCTTCACAAGGAGTACTTCACCACTAGTGAGAATATCTCATCAAAATCAACTCCTTTCTTCTGATTGCATGCTTTCACAACAATCCGAGCTTTGTACCTTGGTCTTGAGCTTCCTTCTTCAACATTAAGCCTATAAACCCATTTTTTTCAAGGCTTTTCTTCCTTTGGGCAACTCCACCAGATCATAAGTGCGGTTCTCATGTAAAGAGTTCATCTCATCTTCCATGACTTTAATCCATTCTTCTTTATCAGATGTCTACATAGCTTTTGAGAAGTCTTCAGGTTCACCATTATCTGTCAATGTGATATAATCTTCTTCAGGATACTTTGAAGAAGGTATTCTGCCTCTTCCGGAGCGTCTCAATTCAACTTGCATCTGATGCTCTACTAGCTCGGGTTCTTGATGCATTTGTGTGTCTATCACCACTTCATCATGATCTGACTCTTCATTAATCTGGTCAAGTTCCATGTGAGCAGGATTTGCCTGTTGGTCTATCTATTTTGGATCTATCTGATGATCAGGGTTTGTTTGTTGAGGAATCTCTCCCCCTGAATCAATGTGAACTTTGGGCTTGCACTGGCTTTTCTTCTGAACATCATTGATTGTCTGATCCTCAAAGAACACAACATCTCTGCTTCTCACAATTTTCTTGTTTATCGGATCCCATAGTCTGTACCCAAATTCATCTTTTGGAGAAGGTAAATGCACTCCTTGGTCTTAGCATCCAACTTCTTTCTCTCATCTTTTGGAATGTGAACGAAGGCTCTGCATCCGAATACTCTCAGGTGGTTGAAGGATGCCTTCTTCTTGTACCATACTTCTTCTAGAATTTCTTCGTTCAAGGGTCTTGAAGGTGTTCGATTTATGAGATCCACTACAGTCTTCACTACTTCACCCCAGAAAGACTTGGGGAGATTGGCATCTTACAACATGCATCTGATCTTCTCTTCAATTGTGCGGTTCATCCTCTCAGATACTCCATTCAATTGAGGAGTCTTTAGTGGTGTCTTATCTAGTCTGATACCAAAAGCCTTGCAATAGGCTTCAAATGGACCACGATACTCTCCACCATTGTCTGCTTTCAGACACTTCAACTTCTTCCCAGTCTCATGTTCTACTAGTGCATGGAACTCTTTGAATGCTGATAGTACTTGATCTTTGCTTTTCAAAAAATACACCCATACTCTTCTCGAGTGATCATCTATGAATGTGACAAAGTAGTAGACTGCTATAAGAGATCTTTCAAATGGTGCACAAACATCTGAATGCACCAATTCAAGTACTTCACCTCTCTGCGAGGGATTGTCTGTTCTTTGAAAATTGACTTTATGTTGTTTACCATAAAGACAATCAGTACATGAATCTAAAATTTGACCTTTTATACCTGGAAGGTTGTCTTTGGCGAGGATCTGAAGTGCCTTTTCACTCAAGTGCCCCAATCACCTATGCCAAAGATCTTTGGAGTCAGTAGCAACATTTGCTTCTCTAGAACAAATTCCTCCTTGCATAATGCACAAAGATCCTTCCTTTGAGCCTCTAGCAATAACGAGGTTGCCTTTTGCTAGATTCCACTTTCCAGCACCAAAGTGGCTTACAAAACCAACATCATCCAACTTACCCGTTGAGATAAGGTTGAGACGCACATCTGTGACATGTCTCACCTCCTTCAGTATAAGCTTTCATCCTGTGTCCGTTAGCAGCACAATATCACTAATTCCCGCAATTTTGCTAGTAACATGGTTTCCCATTTTCACAGTACCATAATCACCTTTCTTGTAGTTTGAGAAGAAACCTTCATGTGGACTTACATGGAAAGAAGCACTGGAGTCAACGATCCAAGCACAATCACCATATGCAACATTTAGGTAATTGTCCTTTTCAATGAGGAGAACATCATCATCTGCGGCGACGGCTGTGGTAGACTTATGGCCATTTTTCCTTGGATCAACTAAATCTTCATAGACATTTCTGGTCTCTCTTTAAGGACCTGCATTCAAATCTTTTATGTCCTTCTTTACTATAATAATAGCATGTTATTGACCTCATACGAGATTGGGGGCGACCTCTGAATTTGCTTTTGCTTCTTCCACGAGATTCATTACTCCCATGAGTTTCACTTCTTCCACTTCTCTCCATAATATTTGCTTTAGAGTGGAAGGATGTTCTCCATTCTTTCCTTCTGGATTCTTCATTCAATAGACTGTCTGAAACAGTGTCCATTGAGACCTTCCCATCAATGACTGAGTCGCTGAGCGTGACCACCAATGTATCCCAACTTTCAGGCAACGAACTCAGTAGCAAAAATGCTTGTAACTCATCATCCATCTTCATATCTATCTTTGTCAATTGATTGATAAGACCCTTGAATGAATTCAAGTGCTCTATCATGTTCTGACCATCTTTGTAGTCGAGTTTCACCAGCCTTCTGATAAGAGATGCTTTATTTCTAGGAGTTTTCTTTTGAATCATACATTCAAGATTCAACCACAACTCACAAGAATTTGTGTATGTGGACATATGCTCAAATAAACTTCTATCAATATACTTCCGAATCATTGAAACATCTTTTCGATTCGAAACCTCCCAATCTCTGTCACCCTTATCTTCTGGATTATCTTTGCAAGAAATAGGCTCATACATATCCTTGCAGTATAAATGATCCTCCATCATGGGCTTCCAATAGGAATAGTTGTCAACTGTCAACTTGAACATATCTCCAT